>NC_090068.1:6721309-7021309 GCF_038355195.1 Osmerus mordax
AGGACGCAATCCTGACCCAAGGTCGGGGGCTGAAACTGCAACCATGTCGCCGACGACTCGCACCAGGGCTAGACAAGCTGGCGTTGGGCACGGAATCGCCCTTATTTGCTTGCGTGGAGACGACATCGTTTTCACCCTGCCGCTATGGAAAGGTGTGTTGACACACCTGTGCATGACGTAACCCTCCCCCCTTCTGCTCTCCTCACCCCAGCCTGCAGGTACAGAGCAGACCAGTTTGGAGGGGGACCCCCCTGCCAGCACCCCCACCCTGACCCCGACCCCCACCTTCACCCTGACCCCCACCCCCATGGACGAGGCCGGGCCTCCCCAGCCGGAAGAGCCGGAGCCGGCCTTGGTCCTCCTCCCCCAGAAGCTCCAGGAGGACCAGCCGGACGACGGCAGGCTGCCCGACGAGGGCATCGTCATCCCGGACGCGGACAAGCCCGAGCGCGAGGCCTCCACCAAGACCTCCAGCTCCGACTCGGGCATGGAGGATGGCAAGAGCACCCCCACCTTGGAGGAGGAGGGCAAGGCCCCGGACACCCCCGAGACCGAGCACCCGCCCCTGCTGGCGCAGCCGGAGAGGGTCGCCGAGGTCGCCGAGGTCACCGAGGTCACCGAGGTCACCCAGAGCAAGATGGCGGAGGAGGAGAGCAGCAGCATAGGCAGTGGGGAGCTTCCGGCGGCCGGTACGGAACCCATCGCCCTGCCCAGCCCAACGCCAGAGCCCACCCCAGACCCCACACCCCTCATCGGGCTGAACGGTAACCTCCGGAGGGGGCCCTCCCATCGCTCGTCCATCGGCAGCCACACGGACAGCCTGATGCCCCTCGCCCACGGCAGGAACAAGCGGTGCTCGGACGCGGGAAGCCTGGCGTCCGAGGGCATGGACATCAGCCTGAACCTGTCTGGAGACAGCAAGGACAACGGCTCCATGTCTGTCAGGGTGAGTCGTCATGTTCTTTCAGATCTTTCGCAGCTTTTTTTCTATTTGGAGTTGATAGGATAGACCTCATGTGTTTGTCATTCCTGGTTATTTTACACCAGTCCTGCAGTTTCCTTTCCTCAGTAGATTCTTCATATTTCTTGTTTCCCCTACAGTTTTCCTTTTAATTCGACCGCTGTAAATCACCAGACCTGTTTGTGACTGAGGTAGTCAGCACAGGAGCACATTATGACAGAGCCATGTGGCTTCCCTTCGGTTCGCGGAACCTTCTAGATGAAGTCCTCTTTGGAAAAATGCCTCCGTTCAGGATGGGGTGGTACCGGAGCTATGTGTGTGTGATTCTGGGTTCTGGGCTGTGGCTTAAGCTTTGCCTGTGTGTGTGTTTGCGGGTGTGTGCTCTCAGACAGAGGCTTGCCTGTCTTCAGCTAGCCTCGCTGCCCTTTTAAATCCTGCATTCATCCACCACTCACAAGGACAGGGCAGAGACTGCAGTCAAACTGTCTGATGTTCTCATGGCTGGAGGCCCTCAAAGATAGGCCCAAGGTCCCATGGAGGGTGGAAGAAAGGGGGGGGGGGCGAAAGAGCGGGAAGGAGAATGAAAAGAAAGTAGAGGGAGGGTGAGAGGAGGAGAGGGACAATATATGTAGTTTCAAACCAAGTCTTTTTGAACAAGTAGCGCAACATTTTCCGTGCGTGATGACCAATGGTTCTTTGTCTTGGGCTCTATTCAGTATTGTGAACTCTTGTTTCTATGCAGCCATTGTTGCCAGGGGTGCTTCTGGTCGTTTATGGGCTGCTATCACTGGACTCCTGTTGAATGGTGGACCAGTGTCTGTCCAAGATATGTCTTTTTTTCCAGAACAGATTATTCAGCAGTTCATCTGTGTGTTGGGCCGGAACAGGGAAGAACTGTGTTTTAAATGAGAGTGAGTGCGTGTGTCTTTGTGTGTGTGTGTGAGAGCACACACGCCTGGTAGGAATGTGGTGTGTGTGTGTGTGTGTAGAGACGGTCATGACTGTGTGATTTATGAATGGGAATTTACGGGAACTCAGCTGGATCACACGGGCTCAAGCAAAACACTCAACATGCTCCAACACCCCCTGGGCGCTCTGAGCAGACTGTCAGTGTGGACTTGTTTACACAAACACACGCGCGCATACTTACACACACGCGCGCGCACACACAGACACGCCTAAACTGAAGTGTCACTTTCCTCCCAAACACATCCTTAATCCGATGTGTCACTTTTAGCACGCACACACACGTGCACACACAGTGAATGCACTGTGCCAACCAGGAAGAGCTGTACATTTACCTCCCCTGGCTTCCCTTCCTAGAGAGAGAGAAAGAGAGGGAGAGGGAGGGCGAGAGATATAGTCATGACAGAAGTCTGTTTGCTCAGCTGGTATAACCATCCGATCGTACCAACCGTGTCACCATGTGGAGGAGGCTCCTGTCCACGGCTTTCTACACCCTGCTCTGACCCTGCTCTGACCCGATAGGATTGGTGGAACTACCGATGGAGCCAATCATTGTGATTTAAAGACGGGTGATTGACCCAACCAAGTGAGGGAAGAAAGACCCGAGGCCTGGTCCAAGCCTGCCCCATGGTTGGTCTAGCCCTGTGACCTAGAGAGAAGCCTGGAGCTTGGAAAGCAAACATACGTCCATACTGGTTTGTTTTGTTGTTGTCAGTTGCCCCTCCTCGTTGAGCTGGGGAAGAACTGGCCTAGCAGGATCCCAGCTAGCTCTTACCTGTATGGTGGCTGCGCTGGGACACACACGCACACACAGACACGTACGCCGCGACGGTGACAACCTGCTTTGACAAGGCCCTCTATTAATCAACACACCTGGTGCATTCCAGGAGACAGTCATCCGAAATGAATTCTTTGTGGAGATTCCCGTGCTAGTCAGGCTAGGCCCTCTGTTGTTTTCTTGGGGCTACAGTGTAGCGACACTGTTCTCATAGGAGCCCAACTGGAGGGACTGTGTGATTAAAGTCCTGTCTCCAGACTAAAAGGTCTCTGACCCGACAGACATGACTGTACACGAGGGTTATGGTGAAACAGTTTCTCACTTCCTGTGGACAGTCTGACTCAAAAGTAGATCTGTCTGGGAAGCTATGCCTGGAACTTCTGCCAGTACAACGCAGTCACATTTCCCTTGTGTAATTCACCCTCATCTCCTTCCTCTTCTCTACCTCCCTCCCCCCCCCCCCCCCCCCTCTCTCTCTCTCTCTGTCCCCCTCTGATGTCCAGGACTCCCGTTTCTCCAGCAAGACCCTGAAGCGCACCAGGAAGTTTGTCATCGACGGCGTGGAGGTCAGCGTGACCACCTCCAAGATCATCAGCGACGACGAGAAGAAGGACGAGGAGATGCGGTTTCTCAGGCAAGGCCACGCTCTCCTTCTCCTGGAAATCCCGTTCCCCCCCCCCCCCCCCCCCCCCGCCGCCCTGTCCTTCTCTCTCTCTGCCTCTCTGTGTGGAGAGGTCGGGGTGAGGGGAGGGGGGAGGGGGGGTCTGAATGAGGAGGGTCGAGCCATTCTGTGATGGCTTCAGAGACCAGGCCATATTGGGGATGTCCTGAAAGCAGACAGTCTATTTTGGGCCTCTTCGACTCTTCCCGTGCCCTTTGAGACTAGTACACAAGCACATTAGTACACAAGCACACTAGTACACAAAGTGACTTGTTATGGGGAAGGAGGAGAGATGGGGGAGCAGCCAGACCAAAGAATCTGAGGTGAAACAGGAACGAATGCTTTAGGGCAGGGGTACATTAAGACCGGCGAGAAAATGGGAGTATCTGTCGAAGTCAGTCCCTCTGTTAAGAAGCTATACACTCACTGACTCACAGAGGAAGTATGAATTCTGAGGTAAATCGAGTTCGGCATGATTCCCAAAAACGGAAACGTCTCATAGGCGCGTACGCACCGCCATCTAGTGGTAAGAGCGGCACACTACATCCTCTGACCCAACATAACTGTGTGTGCGTGCGTGTGTGTGGGGTGTGTGTGCGCAGGCGTCAGGAGCTGCGGGAGCTGCGTCTGCTGCAGAAGGAGGAGCACCGAGCGCTGGCCCTGCTCAACACCAAGCTGGACGCCCAGAAGGACCACATGCAGCGACGCTTCGACCAGGAGATGAATGTGAGACGCACGCTCACACAGAGATGGAGCAGACGCACACATACGGATACAGTAGACACACACACACACACACACCCTGATGCAGTACAAACACAGAGCTGTCCTGCAGTCCACAGACAACTGAGGGATATCCTGTCCGTTAGTACCTACTACCAAACCAAACCTAAATGTAATGTAATGTAAACCCACAAATGAGACCTCCATACCCCACCACACACCAAGGTCATGGCCACCAGTCTAAGTCCAATTTGCCTGGACAGACATACACTCGGGCTTAAGGGAAACTATTTAACCATGAGCCCATCGCCAGCATCTCATTGGTCGGTTCCAATACGTGGATGTACCACGTGAAGGTCGTAAGCCCCGTGGACCACCTCGGGCTCCGTGAGCGCCGCTGCGTCTGACGGCTTCCTCTTCCTTGCCCCTCAGAGCAAGAAGAAGTTCTACGACACGGACCTGGAGAACCTGGAGAAGCAGCAGAAGCAGACCATCGAGAAGATGGAGCAGGACCACAGCGTGCGCCTCCGCGACGAGACCAAGCGCGTCCGCGCCGAGCAGGAGCGGGACCTCGCCAGGTTCCTGGAGCAGATGAAGCAGAAGAAGAAGGAGGTGAGGGCTGTGTGTGTGTGTGTGTCTGTACATACATCGTGAGTTCACTCTTTGCGACCTAATGTTTTTTTCAAATGATGTTTCCAGGTGAAACACGAAGTTGAGAAGCTTCCCAGGAGCCAGAGGAAGGACTCTCTGAAGCAGAAGATGAACACCTTTCAGCACATGAAGCAGACCGAGGTAGCCCAACACACTCAACTCCCTGGGCCAACCGTCCCTTCAACTCTTACTTTCTTTTTTAGTCTTCCGCTGCTCTCCATACGATTATGTATCCAGCCTTCACCGTCATCCCCCCCCCCCCCACAGGAGCAGAAGTTCCTGGCGGCGCAGAAGAACCACCTGGACGCCACGCTGAAGAGGATCATCGCGGAGAACAAGAGGGAGATCTCGGACACGGAGAGGCAGTGTCTCCTGAAGAAGCAGCACCTGATCAGAGGTACCACGGCCGGGCCGGCACCCCCTCACCCCCCCACCACGCCGTCAGGGCGCACCACCATAGCGTGAAAGATCTGCCTGAACACGTTTTTGCATTGTCGAGTATTCTATACTTTAAGAATCTGAGCGAGTTTCGGTATATCCACTGGTCTCTGTGTTATTTAAGGACAAACCGGTAAAAATAAGACTCATCAAAAGATGATCTCTTTCTGTCTCTCTCTCTCTCTCCCTCTCTCTTTCTCTCTCCCCCCTCTCAGAGAGGGAAGCCAATATCTGGGACATGGAGGAGAAGAACCTCCATGAGAAACACCAGCTCCTGAAGCAGCAGCTCAAAGACAAGTACTTCCTGCAGCGCCACCAGCTCCTCAAGAAGCACGAGAAGGTGCCCTCCTCCACCCACACCCACACACACACTCCGTAGGACAGTGGGGAAAAAGAGAGGCCGAAAGAGAGGCCGAACGAGAGGCCGAAAGAGAGGCCGAGAAAAGAGGAAGAGAGAGACAGAGAGAGACAGAGAGAGACAGAGAGAGACAGAGAGAGACAGAGAGAGACAGAGAGAGACAGAGAGAGACAGAGAGAGACAGAGAGAGACAGAGAGAGAGAGTGAAGGAGAAAAACAGAAAGAGGGAGAAGGAAATATCCTCAGTCTAGGGTTACACAAGGGCGTTAGGGTTGTGTAGGGGCTGGGCTCTGGAAGTGAACACTGTGTGTGTGTGTGTGTGTTTACAGGAGCAGGAGCAGATGCAGTGCTACAACCAGAGGATGGTGGAGATCCTGAAGGGCCGGCAGCAGCAGGAGAAGGGCCGCCTGCCAAAGATCCAGCGCAGCGAGGGCAAGACGCGCATGGTCATGTTCAAGAAGAGCCTCCGCATCAACTCCACGGGCAGTGCTGCGGAGGACCGCGAGAAGATCAAACAGGTACAGCGTGTGTGGGAAAAAAAAAACGAGTTTAAAAAACATGAAAACTTCTATTTTGCACCGCCTCTAGATTTCCCCCACCCCCTCTCTGTCTCTCCGCCCCTCCTCTCTCCGCCCCTCCTCTCTCCTCCTCCCTGTCTCCCTCCGTGGGGCTGCCCCCCCCCCCAGTTCTCCCAGCAGGAGGAGAAGCGTCAGAAGGCTGAGAGGCACCACCAGCAGCAGAAACATGAGAACCAGATGAGGGAGATGACGGGCCAGTGTGAGGGCAACGTCAGAGAGCTGCAGCAGCTGCAGGTCAGGGACTCTCTCTCTCTCTATGTCTGTATCTCTCTCTCTCTCTCTCTCTCTCTCTCTCTCTCTGTCTGTCTGTCTGTCTGTCTGTCTGTCTGTCTGTCTGTCTGACTATCTGTATCTCTCTCTCTGTCTGTCCGTCTGACTATCTGTATCTCTCTGTCTGTCTGTCTCTCTTCCCGGTCTTTCTTTCTCTCTCTGTCTCTATCTGCCTGTCTCTATCTGCCTGTCTCTATCTGCCTATCTCTGTCTGTCTGTCTGTCTGTCTGTCTGTCTGTGAGTGATAGTGTTGTTGATTGTGCTTATCTGACCTCACAAGGGAACTGATTAACGAACGTGTATGATCTGTGACATACCCTACCACGAACGATACCTCCTGTAAAGTTACCAGGTAATTCTGTTGCATTTACGTGACCTCGGACTGTGTGTGTGTGTGTGTGTGTGTGTGTGTTACAGAACGAGAAATGTCACCTTCTGATCGAGAACGAGACCCAGCGCCTCAAATCTCTTGATGAGCAGCACAGCCACCTGCTGAGGGACTGGAAGGAGCACCTCAAGCCCAGGAAGAAGGTACAGCACCCTGCTGCAGACGACCGGAGGCCTCTCGGGTCATTTGTAGAAGCCACATGCGATCTGTGCCGGACTCGGGAATCGTTACCTGTTATTTAGTTTGCTGTTGTGTCGGCCCGTGTTTTCGGAGAACTTGTTCCATCCCTGTTTGACTTTGTTTGGTCTCACTCTCTCTTGGCTTCTTCCCTCTCTCTCTCTCTCTTTCCCTTTCTCTCCGTCTTCCTCTCTTTTTGGTTCTCTCTCCCCCTCTCTCCCTCTGCCCCTCCCTTTCCCCCTTGTCCTCCAGGCTCTGGAGGAGGAGTTGAACCAGAAGAAGAAGGAACAGGAGGTCTTCTTCAAGATGAGTGAGGACTCTGAATGCCTGAGTCCCAGTTCGCCCAACAAGCTCACCAAGTTCCTGCCTTACTCTGAATCATCCACCACATAAAATAGTCTTATGCAAACACACACACACACACACACACACACACACACATACACACACCTCCTAGGCCGGAAGCACCACTACTGCCAGCAGCCTCAGTCTTAGTCTGAGCAGAAATGTCCGATAAGTCCTCCAGCGATATTCTTTTTGTTTGTTTGTTTTGAATATTTATGTTTTAAAGATTTTATGTAATGAAAAGAGGATTAGACAAACCTGCCTTATAGCTATTAGGTTTCTTCCTACTGGTTTCCATCTCATCTATCCGTTCTCTCGAAGTTTGCTTTTACAGAAGAACTGTTGAGTCAGAGTCTTGTGAGTATGATGAGATGACTTCTTAGTTGAAATATAACATACGAATAGTGTTGGTGCAACAATCATTAAGACAACAATCATGCGGGAGCCAACAGAGAAGCACTTTTCTTACAGTAGCCCTTCCAAAGATTCTCTCCTTTCCAAACAAACCTTTTTCAACTGAATGTGCCTTGGCTCAATTGCCTGTTTTGTTGAGAGTACATGCTGTCATGCCGATAAGAGGTGGAGATTGTTGCCAAGTCCTAGTTAGTCTCTTTTTTTTTTTTTAAGTCAATGTTTATGCAGAAAGGTGATGAGAGCTTGAGTTTAACGATTGACCTTCAGTGAGTGTCGGATTCAGCACTGTAAATATGAACTTGAAATGCTGAACACAGCATGTTGACACCCTCAGAACATGTTGGATGGAAGCTTATGCTGAGCTTGTTTATTTGATAAGTTTGAAGGAGTTCTCGAGGAGGGGGAGAAGGGAGGAATCATCGCTCGTTCATCCCCTTTTAAATGTTTTATTTCCGACTTTGGAAATGAAGTCACGTCTCCGTTTCGAAACTTTTTTTGAGGGGAATTATGTTTTTAATGATTTACTATTTAGAATTTTGTTGGACTTGCATAGAGTATATTTGAAATTCTGTCTTGTTTCCTTGCTGCGTTTTTACTGTAACTGTTCAATCTAGCACACTGGATGAGAACTTACCAAGCCAAAGCAGAATACTGTCGTCTTCTTTGAAGGATCTTCATACTTTGAGTTTCAAATATGACTTAAAGTTGATCTTAATTTGTTATGTTCATTTTCAATGCACTGTCAGCTAACCAACGTGCAATATCTTTTGGCTTTAAGATGTTTGTTGTTTTCATTGCACAGAGAGGCCGATATTACATTATTTTAGGGAGTATAGCATTTTGTCCATACTTTGAACTGAAACTTCATGCAATTGAACTATTTTCGGCTGCTTTGGAAAAAAAGAAAATTGAGCTGGTTTCTCAACCAGTTTTGGCTTGTTGCCATGTCATCAGGCCAGTCACCAGGTACAGCTGCAAGTCCTGCCTGCCTCTCTCACATCCTCTTCCTTACTCAGAAGATGTCTTCATTTGTTTTAACATTTCCTCCTTTGTTTGTGGTCATATGCTATGACTGATTCTGGTCATGTTCTTCTTTCCATTCTTAACTCTTTATTTGTATGAGGGATGCAGTGAATGTGACTGTCCAGAAGATGGAGCTACTTGTGTATATAAAAGTCTAATAAATGCAGATTTTCTAGTATCTATAAATGTCCTTGTCTTGTGTTTCTTCATTTACCTTGCATCAGCCTACCGGGTTATAATGATGGGACAAATGAAAAAACATTGAAAAATGAGAAATGTTTATTGATTTTTATATGAAGCAAAATAGTCCATGAAGGGAAGTACACAAGAAAAAGCAAATCTAAGTTTCAGTATTGAGATGTGGGGGAGGATTATTAACGAAGCACTTAACACACATACTCTCAAACACAGCTGTTCACTTGCAACGAAGCATTCGCATACCTGCAACCTCACCCACAATACCTCAGTAAACATTTCTGTAGAAACCACCAGAATCCCCCCAGTACCTGCTGTACTCTCACATTCCAATTAGGTCTAGACATATTCCATAACATCACACAGCATATGTTACCAGACGTAACAGTTGGTCTAGTGTTATCTCTCCCCCATTTAGTATTGGGGCCAGGACAAACAAACTAATAATAGCCATTTTCAAACATGTCTGTCAAAGACTGGATAGAGACTTGGAAGCTGTGTTTGGGTAGATAGAAATGGAATTAATGACTGATTCCTATCTGCCTGTCTGAGCCCACGAACAGGGCCAACGGTTCTAAATGTCTTGGTTTGCGTCCACATCCGTATTATAAGGTCCTTCCGTGTGAGGGTAAACAACGCTTCATAGCAACCAGGAGTTGATAGACCATTTTACGAGCTTCTCCAGGCACTCCCAGCCTTGTCAACGACCCTTTCAAGAACCCATATCCACCAGCACCCTAGCCTGCCCAGACACCGCCATCCGAAAGGGGGAAGCAAGATGGCGCACTTCCAACCAACCAACCAACCAACCAGGAGGTCAGGTTCGGCTTTCACCGAAAGGACTTGTATAGTCCTCGGTCTTTCCAAATCGACAGAGTGGGCGAAAAGTGTGTTTCACAAATCTGGAGAGGATCAGTAGGTCTCCTAGGAAACGGAGGCCTCTCCTTGTTTCCTTCGATCAATTTCAATCCAGTATGACCAACAACCACCCTGTTCCCCTCCTCAACAGCACTCCTTCCCTACACACCTCCATAGTAATAAGAGATTAAAGTTGACAGAAAAGTGACAACAGCGGATACATACGACTTCATTCTGGAAGTCCAATAAAAACTACTTTGCTACATCGTCCGTGCTTGAAACCAGTCAAGCACTCATGTAAAACATTTCTCTACGATTCTGCCGAGAATAACGAGCACCATCTCCTAAATGTTGTGAGTATCGTTGCACGAATCAGTGAAGATTTCCTGATTCGCTTTGTGGCCGGTGAATGGTTGCTGTCTCACATAAACACTCAACAACAAGCCGGTCCCATTTCAGGTGTCTCTGTAGTCAGGCTTCCAGAAACCTCCAGGTCAATGTGTCTAACTTGACTGTGGTTCCACTATGGCATATTTCTCCTCTCTCCCTTCTATACAAGACACAGTGTGCAAACCTGGACTGCAATATGACAAGGGACCTGCTCCAGATCACTGCCACATCATAATGCAGAACAGAAGACGAAAGTGTTTTTTTGTTGTTTTTTTTTTACAAAAGCATGGAACACTGGTACTGTGTAAAATGTTACATTTACTTGGCAAGAACTCCTACTGAGGGGGTTAGGTGTTAGCATTCGAAAATTGCAAATGTCCTCATGAACTCCCTCTGCAACCAATGTTTTAACCTCAATGAAATGTTCTTTGAGGACCCTTGATTTAACTTTGGCTGGATTTGAGCGTTTGCCTCATTCCCAAAGAATGGCCTTTTGCTTTTTTACCAGCTGCATTATCAACTGTACAAATTAGTATCAGGCATGTTTAATATCCTAAAAGAGACACTATCCTGCTAAACTGCATATACTTGAAGCTGGAAGCACTTTGCATATTAAAATATGCCGAGGCACGATATCATAGAAGGCATGGAGATACATAAATACTGTTGTTCTAATACAGCTTGTGATACATTAAAAAAAGTACACTATAGGCTGGGAGTAACATATGGCACTAAAGGTGAACAACAGTCTAAATGGGCTTTGCCTCTGATTTGTTGTCGGGATATTTTAAGAGCTGGAGACAACCAGAAGTAAACAAAACGAAATCCAACAAAATGTAAAAAACAAAAATGGAATGTGACAAACAAATAAAAAAGGTACCTATAAATAAAATAAAAAAAGGACTAATTAAATACAAATAGGGACTGTTTATGTTCTTAAAAACAAAAAAAGAGTGGGTGCCATAGAACCTGGGAGGCTATGGTTTCTTGCTCAGGTAATTGGATGGGATCCAGCTCTCTGTCAGGGGGCCCTCTCCCGTGTTTTTACAGAACCACCATCCGCTGCTGTTCCTCTCCATCACCTCGAACACCGTGCCCTCCTTGAAGCCCGCCGTCTGGTCGTCGCCCTCAAAGTCCGCCACGGCCAGGTACAGCTCCTCCTTGCTGGCCTCCTTGAGCAGGGGGGGCAACTTGTCCCTTGGGGGCCCAGGCTTGTCACTCTTCAGCTGGGGCTTGGGGGCCACCGGCACCCTGGGCTTGGGCAGGGCTTCCTCCCTGTCTTTGGGCGGCGGCAGCACGAAGGCCTTGGGCTTCGGGGGAGGCGGTCTGCTCAGCTGGGGGGGCGCAGGCTTGGGGGAGTCCGAGGTGTCTTTCTGGGGCGGAGGGGGTTTGGGTTCGGTGGGGCTGGAGGGGTCCGGTGTCTTTTTCGGCGGAGGGGGTCTCCGGGGGCCCGAGGGGGGTCTCTGGGGGGGGTCTTTGTGAGGGGGCATGGCAGGCTTGGGGGGATCGGGGCTTTCAGGCCTGTGGCCGTTCAGCTGCTTGGGGGGGAAGCGAGGCTCCTCGCTAGCCCTGCCGTTGTTGAGAGCGTTGTGGCTGAGGGGGGAGTGAGGGGGAGGGGGGTGAGGAGGGCCGTTGCTAGGGGCACTGGCCGGGGATGAGGTGCCGTTCTGCTGGCTGGGCTCGGCCGATCCGGAGCCTGGTTCTGCTGGTTTGGGAGGCCTCAGTTTGCTCCTCAGGTTGGTGATATCCAACTGCTTCTCAGCCGGAGGCTCCGGTTTGGCTGCGGGGACGGGTTTGGGTCGGATCATGGGTTTGGGCTTGACGAAGAGAGGCGGGCCGGCTGCCTCTGGCTTCTCCTCTGGGTGGTCGGGTTTGGGCTTGGGCGGCTGCTTGGCCACGGGCTTCAGGTTAAACTTCTTGACCTCCTTGGCCGAGACCTTGTGGCCACACTCCAGGCCCATCTCGTTCCGGAGGTGCAAAGCCTTGTTCTTGTCCTCTTTCCTGGGCTCGGGGGGTTTGTCCGGCTTGAACGGGGGGGCCTTGGGGCTGACCAGAGGCAGGATGAGCCCGGGGGCGGGGGGTTTGGGGGGCAGGGGCTTGGAGAGGTCCGGCCGGGGTTTCTCCAGCACCTCCACCTCCAGGCTCTTGTTGATGGACTCCCTGCGGGGAGGCAGGGCCGGCTTCTCCTCGGCCGGCGGGGCCGACGGGGCCGGGGGCAGGGGCCCGGAGAAGGCCGCGGCCCCCTTGCTGGCGCTGGCCTTCCAGTCCCTCAGCTTGGGCCGGGCTACCGACTCTGAGGTAGAGGGGGGCTCGTCCGGCAGGGGCTTGGACCAGCTGTCCTCTGGCCCCGCCCCACTGACTGGGCCCTCCTCCTGCCTGAGCTTCTCCATCTCATTGGGTAGAGGAGCCAGGAAGCCAGGGCGCAGGGCAGTGCTGGTCTTCTTGTATTTATCAATGAAGGTGATGGGGGCCCAGCCCTCCTTGTCCTCTATCTGGATGTACCACCAGCCACTGGAGTTCTTCTCTATCACCTGAGAAGACACGCACAAGCAGGAACCAGTCGGTTAAACATCTAACGGGCACGTTCGAAATACACACCGTGCCACAAGCTCAAATGAGTAGGAGCCCAGTCCATTTCCAGAAGGGGCCTCACCTCCACTTTGATCCCTGCTTGGAAGCTGATGCCATCGGGGATGGTGGTCTGGAAGTCTGCTATGGTGTAGAACTCCTCCTCTACTTGAGGGGGGGTGGGGGGCTTGGGCAAGTTTGACCCCCTCGGCTGCAAGAGGGAGAGAGAGACAGAGAGAGAGAGAGAGAGAGAGAGGGAAGGAAGGAAGGAAGGAAGGAAGGAAAGGGGAAAGAGTACCAAGGGGGAGAAGAAAAATTGTCTTAGTCAGTATTGACCTGGGGAAGATTAATACTGAATGTCAAATCAATACCACAGCTATTCTGGAAGCGAAGTCTTCGAAAGAGTTGGCCAAACTGGGGCACTTACGATGGTCAGGTCCCTGCGTGGGGGGGGCCTCTGCCTGGCTCCACCTTCTGGGGGGAGGAAACAAAACAGACAGACTGTGCTCAGGTTTCCTATGCTCCATCCGAGAGAAAGGAATAGAGATAGAGAGATAAAGACAGCAAAAAGAGAGAGAGAGAAATGAGAGAGAAAGGAAAAAGGAAAGAGAAAGGGGTGTGATGGAATTCCCACCACAGGGTGTGTGTGAGAGAGAAAGCGAAGAGAGAGAGAGAGAGACAGAAATAAGGAAATAAATAAGGAAGAAGGACAACTAGAGAAGGCGAGCGCGAGAGAGACAGAAGAGAGCGGAGGAAAGGCTGGCACGCTGCCATCCTCGGTCGACCCTCACTGCGTTTGCCGTCGGAGAACGGCGAGAAGCGCGGCTCCTTCTGGGCGCTGTCCTTGACGGCGGCGTTGTTCGGCTGGCCCGCGCCCTGCTTGGAGAACGCGTCGAGGTCGTTGGTGCTGGCGTGCCCCGACGCGCCCGACGCCAGCTTCTGGGTCAAGATGTCCGCCTTTTTCAAGTAAGAGGCAGGGGCCCAGCCCTCGCGCCCCTGGTACCTGCGGAGCCAGGAGAAGACGGTAAACACGCAGACGACCCGAGCGAGAACGTCGACGTTCAGAGCCGGTGGCTCGCGACCTCTGACCTGATCTTCCACCAGCCCTCCAGGTTCTTCTGGATGACCTCCACGGTCATGCCCCTCTCCAGGTCGATCTCGTCCTGGTCCCTCGCGGCGTACGGATACACCACCGTGTACTTCTCCTCTGCAGCGACCGGGACACACACACACACACACACATCACAACTTAATTTAGAGGAGATACCGGCATGGGGGGGGGGTGAGGGGAGGAATGAGGGGGGTGGAGGGGGGAAGAGGGAGGAAGGGGAATGTGGATATGCCCGGAAGGTGAACTGAACGGATCCAGACTAAGCTGATGGAAAGCGGCGATCACGTGCCGATGGGATCAACCGCTACGCAGGGGACGATGATTGGGTAATGGCGACGCGGTTGGAGTCCGCCGGTGACATTTTCTAGGAGACTACGGCTGTCTGGGTTCTCTGGTCTCCTCTATTCTAAAACGGGGTTAGCCCCCCCGTGTTCTATCAGCGAGGTCAGGACAGGGTTGACCTTGTAGAGTGAGAAAATGGAAAAACGTTCATGCACCGCACACCACACAGGGAAATCCCCTGTCAGACATCCACTGGAAACTAGGAGAATATTAGACTATGCTAGTGATGCAGGGCTAACATTTCTACGGAGAGTAACTACTTAAGAGGACGAACTTCTCCAAAGCTGTTAGGTTGAGTGGAGTTTGGGCAGTTATAGTCACACTATTTCGCACTGTTTTTTTACATACCGAATCTGATTCGGAATAGCCTGATGTAGAAGTGAGGTAAACTTCTCTCACTACATGCAATACAGAGAGTGCCGAATGGAAGGTTGATCTGATGCACACGTCCACAGCATGCATCACACTCCATGCTGAGGGTCTGGTCACCATGCTTGAGTATGCATGCACACACACACACACACACACACATACACACCCACACACAGGTGCACAAACACAAACATGCCCACTCCCACAAAACCCACCCAACATGCGCACACACACACACACCCACACACACACCCACCCACACACACACAGAGTAGAAGGGAGAAAAAGAGGCGTGCGCTCCACCTTGCCCGAGGCCTGTGCTGAACAGGTCTCCTAATGTTCTCCGTCTCCCCATGTGCATGGGCAGTGACCAGTATCTCCTCGACACTGTCAGCGGAGCACAGTGGGCGGGGGCAGGAAGTGAGCAAACAGGAAATTAACTCCAGCTATATTTTGTAGTTTTTTTTTTTATCAGTGGCCGACTGGTGGAGAACAGGTCAGGATGAAGTCATTGTCAGTCGCCTCTAAATAGAGGGGCGTGTGCTCCAATCAGATCCATCGCACAGGACAGTCGTATGAAGAGAATACACCTTAGATTACATACAGGACACACAGTAGCCTATGCTAAAGGCCAGGGCTGAGCTGGACTGTGGAGAGCTCCACAGTGCCTGGCCTCTGAGAGCTAACCCCAGGGCAGGTCCCGGAGCTGGGCTGGGCAGGGAGCGACAGATGAGGCAGGGTTACCTTCCTCTCCTGGGTAGGAGAAGTCATCAGGGTCATCCTGAGCCTCCAGACAGGTGGCAGGAACCCAGCCCTGGGCGTCATCCGAACTCACAAACCACCATCCTGCACGGACAAGCACACACGCGGGCCCACACACACGCACACACATCCATGCACGTACACACACATTTAGCTGGGTCGGTCCACATCGAGTTGACAGCTGGCCATGCAGGGCGAGCGGGCGGGCGTCCGCTCACCTGATTCGTTCTTCTCGATGACCTCCACCACCTGGCCCACGTGCAGGCTGATCTCGGAGCTCTCCTGCTTGTCGTAGTCGGTGACCGCCACATACTGACCCAGCAGCAGGGCGTCTGCCGAGGTGGAGTCTCCTGGAGGAACACACACACACGTATCACACACCACGTACAAACACTGTGGCACAGGATTTAGCTGGGGGCTCCGAATCAAGAGAAGCCAAGAAGCAGAGGCGCCCCCCCCCCCCCCCCCCCCCCCCCCCCCCCCCCGTGGAAAAGGAACGTCGTGAAATTCAACCGCCGAATTCCAGAAAATGGCTACGGGGTCTCGTTGTTCGGCGGGTTGAACTTTGCGACGTTTCTTCCCGCCAGCTTCACTACCATTCCCGCCCCGACATTGCAGACGACAATTGATCTTCCCAGACGACAGTCCACGGGGAGAGGCAGAGGGTATAGGCGTGATTGGAGAGACAGGACGTGACCCTCTAGTCAACCCCCCAAACTCCACTTCCCCTTGACACCTGTGTAGAACTGCACAACTAGGTACTCAGGTCGAACTGGGCGTCACTGTGCACCCTTGGCCACATGCTGTTAACAACTATCTCATCTTCTTACGTCTACATCAAGTCACTGGGGGAACTGGAGTGAAGCACTGATTTGGGATTGTGGGGGGAAGGAGATCTGATGGAGGGAGAGAGGGAGAAAAGGAGGCAGGGGGCAGTAGAGAGGTGTTAGAGGAGAGCACAGGATAAGACAGACGGGTTAGGTTAATCATCGACATTGGCTGCAGCGTCAACACAGGAACGGACCACCACCAAGTTAGACCTTCACCCAAGCACACCAATACCACCCCCAGGATTAATATTCCATAGTGCCTCTTCCAGCTCCTATATTAGTCCTTATCCATTCAGTTCTGTACAATTACGAGGAAGATGCTATCAAACACAGTTGCTATAGGGGGAATGGCAAGGCAGTAGGGAATTGTGCTTTCACTGCGACTTAGTCGAATGTCAGCATAGGAGCAGGGGTCAGGGGTCAGGGTGGACAGCAGAACACACGGCCTGGTGACCTTTCGAGCTCTTGCCATGCACGTCACACAACGAGCCACAAGCCAACCCGGGCCTGACCCCAAGCCCACCCCGCCCCGCCTGCACCCCTCCCCCCCCTTCTACCCATCCTAACTCTCCCCTCCTCTCCCACCTCCACCCCTGCCCCACCCGGCCGGCCGGGTGGGCCCTCTCTGCCTCAACAGCCCCGCCCTACCAGCGCTCCACTCACCCCTCCCCCGCTACAGTCAGCACCCCCTTTACCTAGTCCATCCCCCTTCTGCCCCCTCCCTCTCACCCCTTCTCCACCCAGACCTTCTGATCCCCCACCTTTACCTGCGTAGTCCAACTCCCCTCGTCTACTCTGGTACACTATGCTGGTACGCTAGACTGGTATCCCCCATACGCATGACCCCACGACTGTACCCAACCACCCCTACCACTCCTGACTGTTCCCTGGCAGCTCTGGGCCCCTCTTCATAGCCCCCCCCACCTAGAGGCCTCTCAGAGGCCCCACAGCCTAGGCCTGGGTCTGGAGGTGGGAGGCTGGGGGAAGGGAGGGGTGGGTGGGGTGTGGTGTGGTGGACAGGGAAGGGTGGGGTGGGGTAGGGTAGGTTCACACCCCCAAGGTCACACACAGAGCAGGGCCAAGCATGAGTCTGTTACTACCTCGCTTTAGGAAAGTAGTCGCTCGTTCCACAAGCCCTGAATGAGGAAAACGAATGAAGAGGCATTTTGAAACGTGGACATGGGTGCAGCCGAACTGAGACTGGTTGGTTAGGACAGATGAATGTCAAGGAGGTCAAATCTGTGGATTCCGGTCACATCAAAGCTATTGCTGATTTGGTTGGTGAGAGTATGGATGCATCATTTCCACAAGATGGTGCCAAAGTCCAAATGGATATGTGAATGGGAGTGTATTCCAGTCAAATGGGACATCTGCGTTCTACTTCATGATGCAGCATCAAATAAAAAAAACGATAAGTCAAATAGTTTAAGTGTGTGCTTGAGAACCTACAGTGCAGTGCTCACATTTTATTCGACAAAAAGTAAACAGCCATACAGAAGACGGCTTTGCCACCAATACAAGTACAGAAGCATTCTTACCTGATTTCTTCTTTCCAATGGGTTCCCTGTAAGAGAGAAACACCATCATTACCATTGAGTCAAGCAGGACTGTTTGGAGTGGAATACACGTGCATGACCTAGAAAGCACATGTCAGTATTTCCACCTACGTGTGTAGCAATAAACATATCCAGGGCTCATATTTCTTCTTTTTTACCTGGCTACCAATCAAATGGTCTCAAGGCTCACTTTAGTATGATTGGTCATGGTTCAGCCAAGGTCAAACATCAATAATACCTGCATTGGTCCTGCCAGTCAGGCTTTCAGGAGGATTGCAGTTAAGGGGTTAGCGAATTCATCGCTTCTCTGACGTTCAACGTTTTCAGCGTCCAACTAAGGGGCCACGTGAGGCAGGATATGGTTGACAATAAGTGTCTGATGCTGGGTCACAGAACGAGCTATGGCATCTGCTTAGTCTGTTTTCGCTATCGGAAGAGCAATAGCCCATCAATTCACATCAGCTACAGAGCTGATTCAATGTCCAGATGGCCAAGGAGACTGAGGTGGCTAACTCAGGCTCTCTCTCTCTCTCTCTCTCTCTCTCTCCCTCCCTCTCTCTCTCTCTCTCTCTCTCTCTCTCTCTCTCTCTCTCTCTCTCCTTTTCCCTTTCGCTCTTTCTCTCTCTCTCTTTCTCCTCTTACTCTCCACCTCCTGCTATTCCCTTCATTTGTTCCTGGCAACTGCCCTTTTCATTTTCCTACACAGGATCCACGCTCTCAATCACGTAATGTATAGTCCGCTTGGCACCCTTGTTAACTGGCCTAGCCCCCAGTCGGTATGAATCTTAAACCATAAGCTTCCCCATTGATGCACTGTCAATAGGGAACTTCAGTCAAGATATCCCAGAGCCTCTAGTCTGGCTTATCACAGAGGAAATTGTGAGGGTGAGGCCGTGGGTCAGGACTGGGTCACAAACGCAGAGGACTTTTTTTTCCGTCAGATCAAACAAAACCCTCCCACTAAAGCCACGTGAGTTTTCATTGGTCCGCGGAGGTGTCATTCTCGTCAGTAGGCGGTAGTAGGACCACATGCTAGTGGTGGTGGACGGAGGGCAGAGCTCAGTCTGGACACTGGAGCCATGGGCCTGTAAAACTAATACCCAGCCAGTCTCTAAGCCCAGAGCAACTCTGCTCCACAACCAGGTGCCAAACCACAAAGGTCCTGCCCAACAATGAGTTTTATGAGGGCTCAATCTCCTCTTCTCTCTTCTATGTTCCTTCTCTCCTCTCCTCTCCTCTCCTCTCCTCTTCCCTGTTCTATTTTCCTTCTCTCCTCTCCTCTCCTCTTTTCCTTCTCTCCTCTCCTCTTCCCTGTTCTATGTTCCTCCTCTCCTCTCCCCAGCTACTTCTCTTGTCCATCTCTCTGATGGGCAGCGTCAGAGCCCCGGACGCTGCCACACTCCCCTGAGCAGGGCAGATTGATAGTGGGCGGTATTTCCTCCTCCTCAGAGAGCCCGCATGCTGTCTGTCAGCCGTCGCGAGGCTGCATTAGGGGAGAGCAGTAATCCAATTCTAATAAAGACAAACCAAGGTCTTTTCTATATTCATCTGCCTCCCTCCTTCCCTCCCACCCCCCCACCCTCCCACCCCCGCAGCAGACGCTGAGGGCTTTGTCTGTGAGGTAATAAGGTATGCGTCCTTGGCAGCAGGGGCTTGTGGGAGACGATGTTCTGAGTCTGCTGCGGTGATCTGACAACCGCCATTCATACTGATCAGAACAACAGTGACAGGTCGTGCATTCGATCCTCCTCCACAAACAGGCAGTCGCTCCCTCTGCCATCACTGCGCAAATCATATCAGAGAAACAGGCACCGGGTGGCCATCTTGGATTTCTCTCTGGTTAGTCATGACTGTTGCCGGCAATGACTCGCTAATAGGTACTGACGGATGATAATCACTCGCCGTACCAATATATGTATGTGTCTGCATCTCTGCCTACAGTACGGTTTTACGGCTTATAGTACGCATTGATTTGAGGTTCCCAAAAGTCAAGAAAGTGTGGAGAGCAGATAAGCAGTCGAATCAGATTGGCTGATACAGAAACATACACTTAGAAACGCTTAAGTAGTTTTGTGAGGCTGGTATCAGTGATGATTGAGTTGAAAGTCCTGCCCTGGATAAGGTTATAATTTGAGAGGCTTTATCAAACCAGGAATTGACTGTATCCGGGCATAGGGAACACTTGCTCGTTTACAAGATATATACAGTAGTAAACCTTGATGGGAAGCTCTTTATAAATAAATAAAACACAAACATTTTATAAGCACAGAGAAGCTGGACAGGTGTAAGGCAATAATGCTAAACGATTCCGCTTTCCGACCACATATTTCTGCCGAGATAATTCAACGACATGGCTCGTTAAAATACCAAGCCGTAAAACTTGACAATATCCCAAGGCCGGCTCAGAATCCCATAGTTTTCTTAATATTACCATCTGCATGTGACGACAGGCCGGCTGCCTGAGGTGATGCTGCTAAGCTAACACGCGAGTTGACATCTGCTATTTTTCTACTTGAGGGGAGCGACACGAACTAAGGTTACAGTCGTTCTTTGAAAACAAAACTCTTAACCCTCGGTGCCCTCCAGGCGGCTGCCGACTTCAATAACGACACGTACGCGACGCGAGGGGTAAATGTTACGAGTCACTCTTGGCATGTTGTACTGTCAGCATGCCTGTGACACTAATGTGCTGGGTGAGATTTACAAGAGTCTAGGCCGACCGTGCCTTTTCCACACCATGGAGCTGTCACCTCAGCACTTTTCCGAATTATGAGGCGTAAGACGGTGTTCTTACATGTTGTAGGTCTTCCTCTCGTTTACCTCGTAATACCAGAGGGAGTATGACATCATGCCCATTACACTGTGTAATTGCCTACTAATGGATTGCTAGAAAATATGACTTCACGTGGTCAGCAATGGGACACATTGATGCTGCTTAGCCAATTCAGAATAGGAAAACCAAGGAAGGGCTATTATCGTGTGTGGTCGGCTGTGCTTGTATTTGTTTGCTTGTGTTTCGGTGTGTACGCTTGTGTGTGCGACCTTGCTTGAGTGGTGTACAGATATGTGTGTGTGTGTCTGTGTGTGAGTGTGTGCTAGTGTGTTGCTACTTACTCTGTGGGTGGGTTCAGGTCTTCAGGTCGGGTCTCGAAGAACAAGCGGACCTCTTCACACTGAGAGATGTACACCGGTAGCTGGATGAGAGCCTGCACACACACACACACACGAGAAAACCCAGAAGGATTAACCAAATGCCTTCTCGGTCTTGTTCTTGACTAGACTGCTAGCCATCCCCATCAAGGGAAAAATTCATTTGAGTTAAATCCCCCCATCCCACCATCTCCTCCCCCCCCAAATGACTGAGCTCCATTTCCTGCTGTTTATCTCTTGAGTTCATCGATCTCCCCCCTCTCTGTGGATCACCAGCGGAGCTAGGCAGATCCTGACAGGGCCGTTCCTCAGCAGACGAAAGCCCAACAAACCTACTGATCTCTCTCTTTGTCAGACGGGCAGCGGGACTGCACAGCACACACCTGAGGCCTCCGACTCCCCCCCCCCTCCCCCCCCCGCCCCCCCGGAACCCAGAGGGGCGCTGTGTCGACCGTTTCGTCTACTTCACCGGTCGGCGTTTATCGCCGCGCGAGGCCGGGGGCCGGCCGTGGAGCCCTCTCAGCTGCCACGAGGCATTTCTCCAACCCATCCATCACACAGCTACAGCCTGCGTCTGTCTTTAATAAGGCTAAGTGCTTCAGCACTGTCCTCTAAGCCTCTCTCTCCTCCTCCTCCTCCACCTCCTCCTCTCTCTCTTTCCCTCTCCTCCTCCTCCTCCTCTTTCTCTCTACCCCTCTCTCTCTCTGAGTTATGATATCAGACGTACGGTACTTGCAGACCAGGCAGTGTTCAAGGTGCCCTTGTCCAGTGTGGCACCCTGGCATTGGCATGGCGAGAAGCGATGCCAATGGCTTAAGAGTGGGAGGAATTCCACACACACAGTAGGATCACTGCTCTCCATTAGCCCTAGACAGAGTGTGTTTGTGTGTGTCTGTGTGTGTGTTAGTGTGTCTATGCGAGCATGCGTATATGCCAGTGATCGATTTCAGAGATTAAATACATTTTTACAGGGTAAAAAACTGCTTTTTAGCTGATGATGCAGACTTGGGCTCTGAGGCCAATGTATTCTTTTTTTTTTTACTCTTGACCTCCATGGGAACCCCCTCCATTCCCTGGCCCTGGCGACTGAGCTTGGTGCTACGTGTTTGGGGTTGGCATGCAAGAGATGGCCACCCCCTTCATGGATTTATATCTGCTTCCACTCTGCCTGTGACCTGTGTGCTCATTAGAATTCTCCCCAGAGACTCAAGGCAGAGAGGCACATTACAGCAAATGGACTTTATGGTTGTTCTTTACAGCAGGCAGCATTAACCTAATTGTGTCTGTGTGTGTGTGTGTGTGTGTGTGTGTCAGCAGAAGACAGAGAGAGTGTGTGTGGGGACAAAGCCTACACTCATGACCGACAGTTAATACAAATGTTCATGCAAACACTGACAGCACTATTTCCAAAGCCTGCATCTCTTCCAGACGACACACTTTTTCAGGCTTTACAAATAGTTAGCAAGGACCCAAACACCCCACATGATCCACGGCACCCCACATGATCCACGGCACCCCACATGATCCACGGCACCCCACATGATCCACGGCACCCCACATGATCCACGGCACCCCACATGATCCACGGCACCCCACATGATCCACGGCACCCCACATGATCCACGGCACCCCACATGATCCACGGCACCCCACATGATCCACGGCCTCCAAACCTGGCTCGACCCCACCCCAACCTCTCCTCTGAGAACTGCCACACACATCTGCAGACCATCACATAGCTGCTTTCTTGGTCAGGGGCTCTCAGTACCTCCTGGCGAAACGAAGAGAATGGGGAGGGGGGGAAACTAAAAAACAACAAACGTTGAAAGCCCGGGGGAATTCCACCCTGAGTCAGGTTGAGACGTCAGCTGTTTGACAGGGAGCCTGACAGGGTTATCCTGCTTCAGGTCCAACATGAAAGGAACCACAATGGTCTTGTTTCCATGGTTTCCCCTCGGTTTTCCCCCACCCACCCGCCCCGTCTGCCGGACCCTGGTTGGGCGCAGGGCTTTGATCCCCCTGTCCAGCTCCATCAGAAACCCCCACCCACCCCACCATCCTATCACTGACTGCCCTGAACCTACCACCCTCCTCCACCCTGAAGTTCAAAGAAGCAGGGAGAGAGGGAGGGAGATGGGGGGGACCTGTCTGACCCTTCTCTGGTCTGTGTTCACATGGATTCATGAAGCTTTTGGGACTCCTCCAACTGCAACTGGGCCTGTTTGAGAGACATAATGTCTGGACAGCCACAGATAAGACTCATTCCCAGAACACAGACCACAGACACTGCAGCACTGTTGACGATCTGTCGAGACAGAGGACACCCAGGAATCCTCAAGTGATTCCAGCGAAGTCGACACCCTCTAGGTGTATCTCGGCCTTCGCTCGTACGAGATGTTGTCGAGATCGCAACAACAACACCCTCCAGTTGTCGCAGTCGCTTGACCGAAGTGTTTGTAACACTATAAACAGAAACGCATCCCACTCCGCCACACACAAGCACTCAGGGGGGACGTTTTCCACCCCAACGTGCTGCTAAGTGGTAAAGGCTGTTCCCTCCACCCGCCTGAAATTCCTCTATCCCAGAACGACCCCCAGAGGTATCCTGAACCCCCCCCCCCCCCCCCCCATGCTTACTCCATCTCTCTCAGCGTCCGCCCTGGACACATAAACACACATGGACCCCCACCTCACCTCCCACCGCCTCACCCTGTCTGTTAAGGGGAAAAGGCTGGGCTTCGAGGCAGCAAAGCAGGCGCTTTGAAAGTCCGACAACAGGTCTGTGGACGTGCTGACAGGGACTTGCTCAGCTCTCCTCTGGCCAGGCAGGAGAATCAGATACCACAACAACAACACACACACACACACACACACACACACTGCTCTGTCACGGAGGTGGACTCCCTCTAGCCTGGTCTCTGGCCCAAGAGAAAAACCCAGAACCTTCGACAGGGTTTTCATAGCTCCAGATGGAACTGTTTTCTTGGTCGGACCTGTTCCAGACTGCCCTCCCTGTTCTAACTACGGTCTTCATCATTTCCTGATACGTAAGAGCCAAGAGCAGGCTTCGGAGATGGCAGATACTGGTGTTGTGCCGAAGCTACCAACATCTTTCCAATAACGGACACTGAACGTTTTAATTGTGTAAACAACACTTGAACTTAGGGTAGAGCTGTTTTTATCGCTTTTAGTTTCGTTTTGGCTGTCCCTCCCGTCCTTTAGCCAGAAGTATCATTTATGCACAGTCATGGCAGGCAATGCTAGCCATAGCCATCCTCTTCAGTCCATGGGGTTATCACAGGCTAACACAGAGCACAGGCACTATACGTGTGGAGATGTAGAGATATAGACAGGGATAGCAGGAGACAACCAGCCCCTCTCTGTCGCCCTCTCACAGCCACGAGGACCAGGACAAGAACCAGGCCAGGGGAAACAGGATGTTCGAAAGGAACATGACAGTACAGAATAACATGCAATCCTTTCTGTCCTGTACCTGAGTAAGGACTGTGAGTGGGTAGCGTGTATGTGCATTCTTGCCATATTAGGGGATGTAAATAAAAAACCTTCTGTTTGCTGGCATGCGTGTTAAATGCTCAGGTCCTGTAGTTGACGTGATTCAAAACAGTCGGTGTTGGGATCAACTTACCCTGCAGTACTCATTGATGGGCCTCAGACGTTTCATGGCCACATCCCTGATATGGCTTCTCCTGAACAGAATCTTCCCTGGAAGCAAAGAGGAGGAGAGGTCATTCAGATGTCTAGGTGATACATTCTAGCCTCGGAACACAGATAACATCCAGAGTTTTCCAGCATCAGACATTCCACCTTTACCGGCGTATGAAACTCAATCGGACGATACATTTCCAAAAAGTTACGCATTTACCAAATGAATTGTTTACTCATTTAGGGAGCACTCAGGGAGCACAGCCCGCAATCCTAATCGAGTGAACGAGTTCTGTTATTAAAAGTCTGGCAAAGGACAAGGAAGACACAAAGGGTTGAGCCTGTGAGCGTGTGTGTGTGTGTGTTTGACTGTGAGTGAGTGGTGTGTATGCGTGTGTGCAGGACATTAGAATGCAAGGCTAATACAAGGGCCTCATCCATATGAAAACTCTGACAGCACAATGCAACTTGTTAAGCGCCGCTGGGTGAGTAGCCTGCTGTCCTCTTCATGAATAAATGATTGGGACGCAGCTAAATACACTGGCTGGCATCTATAAAATATGCCCCCAGCCACGTAATGACTACAGGCAGGCACTAAGAATTTGGGGTCAGAGAGACAATAACAAGAAATGGCTACAAATGGGTCTCCAGAAAGACCTGTTAAGTTTTTTACGGCGAGGCAGGAAGTTGGGGGTGGACGGGTATTTCGTTACTCTTCTAACGGGGTCGGGGGTCCTCGGGTACAGCTGCGTGTACAGCGTGCATGCGAGCAGGTCATTAAGTCAGCCCGCTGAAACACCGGCAGAACAAAAGGAGAGACCCGACCTCGGAGGCGGAGCCGATCTCTCCATCGGGAGGGGGGGGGGGGGGGGGGGGGGGGGGGCTCGCGGGATATGTTCGCAAGGCCAAGTGTCACGTGTGAGGGCGTCACATGTGGGGCCCCCCCCCGCCCCACCAGTGATCACTGTGGCCTGGAATGTAGCTGGGCCTCCTCAGGTGTTTGTGGGACACAGATGTTCGTGTGGTGTGTGTGTGTGCGTGTGCGTTTGCGTGCACATCTGTACAACGAGTGTGTGTGTGTGTGTGTGAGCCTGAGCCACTGTGTGTCTGCAAACACTATGTTTCCCCCCTTGGTCCTGACACGCATCCGGCCCATTCTGCAACCAAAGCCTGACCAGCTGGCTTTGATGGGGGGTGGGCAGGGGGGTGGTGGGTGTGGAAGGGGAGGGAGGGAGGGGGAGGGACAGGTGGTTCTCCTGTGGTTGAGTCCTGAGTCAGAGATGGAGGGAGGATGTGTTTATCATTATTTCCCGGACTAGAACGCTAATTGTGAACATTGACCCTTATCTCATTGTCTGGGCCCGACTTAGATTTGGATTCCTTTACTGGGGCCTCCGGCTGAAATAGTGAGGTTTTCAGGTTACTCTTTGAATAAAATCAACTGGTAAGGTCTACAAAAAATCCCCTAATATAAAAGGGTGTTTGACTGAGTGGGGTTTTACAGAGGACAGTGTATGAAGACTGCACATGCTCCGCCTACTGGAGGTGTGGGGGCATGTTCCCCGACGAGCTTATGTGCTTTGGCTGGCTCACAGTTCAACCACTTTCTCTGGACAGTTTATGAAACTGAGTCAGGAGACTTGAAAGTCCACCACTTCTCTCTCTCTCTCTCTCTCTCTCTCTCTCTCTCTCTCTCTCTCTCTCTCTCTCTCTCTCTCTCTCTCTCTCCCCCTTCTCTCTCTCTCTCTCTTTCTGTCCTCCGACCCCTCCTCCTCTCCTCAAACAGAGAGCTTTCTTGACACTTGTCCAAGTTCTCCGAGGTCAGGAGGAAATCGTCTAGGCAACTCTGCCCACTCTGAAAGTGCGGCAGCTCATGGGTGCAGCCGATGAAAGGCCCGATTTGGGTAGAGAGGAAAACGGTCGATGGCCGGGGCCGAGGAGCCGAGGCTGGGGCCGACCACCTCTCCTGAGGGCAGGTCTGCGACAGCCCCTCGCAGCATCAAACAGCCTGGAGACTGGCTGCCTGCTGAGAAGGATTGAGAGAGAGAGAGAGAGAGAGAGAGAGAGAGAGAGAGAGAGAGAGAGAGAGAGAGAGAGAGAGAGAGAGAGAGAGAGTGTGAGAGAAAGATATAGACACAGATGGAGATTTAGAGAAAATTAAGAGAGAGTGAGAGAGGGGACAGATTGTGTGTGTGTGTGAGATAGCGATAAAAAAAGAGAGAGAGAGAAAGATAGTGAGAAAAGAGATCCTTCTTTCTCTCAAAACTGCTTGATGAGGCAGAAAGGGAGAGGAAAATGGTCTATAAGGCGGGATAGAAGGTGTGTTCAGTGATTACGGGGATCTCTAAAGTGCTGACTCAGTACACACAGCCACATCACACAGACCTGTGTTCAGACTTGGTATTCTACTGGTACACCACATAAACTCTAGCAGAGAAAAAAAACAGTGCTTGTTTTTGTTGTTTTTTTCCACTCGATGTGTATTTCTTGTACCTCACACTGCTGCTAGGGGAATCTAGATGATTCCGTTGCAACACAGCACTACTGGGCCTGGCACATTTGAATTTAAAAGTATGTTTGAGTTGGCTTCTGATATGAATACATTAAACAGACAGACATATGCCACCAGCCCCCCCCCCCCCCTTCCAACCAGAAAAGTTCACAGGAGAAGCAGACAGCTTGCATGCACAAACAGTCCCTATTCTGTCCTCTGTCAAGATCAACTGGTTTACACACAGAGGTCAATTGTTGTGTCAGCACAACATCTGATCACACCCAAAAGTATTAAAAGACTATCCGGGAACATTCAGCACTATCCCATCACCACACAATGTGGGAATAAAAGACTTAAGTGTACATTTTGCAGACGCACACACACGCACACACAAAGACAGACCACTTTGCTGATCTGGACCTGGCAGGGATGTTGAAACAAAACGAGAGACCTTGACCAAACACAGCCCTGCGAAAGTAAAGGAAGACCATTTCCGTGTCTGGCTGGTTTGGCTCGTGTCCACCAAGATCTCTGACCAGTCCTTCTTTGGCGGACCATGTGGTCCTGGGTGAGGATAGAAATGCAGAGTGGAGATGAGGTTACAGCTGCTAGTCTCAGCTAGATCAGACGCCAGCAGCCACTGACAACAGCGCAGTACATCCCAACAGAAACAAAGTAGCTTTCCTGTGTGTCCCCCCCTCCAGTAAGAGACACGCAGGAAGGAGAAATGTAGGAGTTCAAATAAGAACCGGCTGACAAAACCGTTGAGAGATATTCCATTCATGAGATGGTAGGACAAGTACGTAACTGGAAACAGCAGGGTGGAGGCTCTGACTGTATTTGGTTAAATTGGAAATGGTGGGACTTGGTTTTAGTTAATGCAACAATTTCTGTCGAACAGGAAATGTTCCCCTACTGATACAGGGTGAGCTAAAAGTGTTGAGATTCAATCAGAGGTTGTAAGGAAGGAGGAGAAATGAGACAAGTTTGATGTGGAAGCACATGTTGGACAACCCGACTTTTCTCTTTCTCCATGTCTGTGCGTCTATTTCTCTCTCTTTTTCCTCTCCGGTCTCTGTCTCTCGCTCAGTGTCTCTCTTCCCCTCTCTTCCTGTCTGGTTTTCTCTCATCCTCTATTTTTCTGACTCAGTCTCTCTCTCCCTCTCTCTCTCTCTCTCTCTCTCTCTCTCTCTCTCTCTCTCTCTCTGTCTCTCTCTGTCTCTCTCTGTCTCCCTCTCTTTCCATCCAGTTTATTAAACAAACCCAGCTGAAATCTCAGAGTTCCTGGACCCCGGTGTGTGATCCCTCAATGAGTTCCAGACATTCAGCCAGTCTCTGCTCTCCCCTCCCTAATGTTACCCCCCTAAATGAACTCCATGCATCTCCCTCCCGAATATACCCCCCCTCCCCCCTCCACCTCCAGTGGGACAGGCCAACAGCCAGACTTTCTAGGTGGGGCTTTCTCCAAATGTCCAATTGAGTTACTTTCATGAGACATAAAGTGGCCTCATTTCAAAGGCTCTACAGAGTCGCCCTGCTTCAAACTAGAGCCTTAAGCTGCATCGTGAGCCTGGTGGACTGGTGTTGCAAAGGGAGCAAAAACAAAACAAAAAAAGAGTAGCAAATTCAAACACTCAGCCAATCGGTTTACAGACAGAAAAAAACGGTGCTCCATTCAGGGAAACAGTGAGCTCACGGGTGGAGGGTATTCCAGCGTCTCGTCGAGTGCCAACGTAGCACATCTTCCTGCTTCCTCAGGGGGCTACTGGGTCAGGTGAGCGAGGCGTGTCAGTGCTTTTGGACTCTTACCGGGTAGAAACGGGATGATTCTGCGCTTTGGGTCCTTCTGGCCTCCTTCCACGGGGAACTTATCCAGAAGCTCCATCTGAAAGCAGGGCGTGTCAGGGAAACACGTGGTTACAACACATACTGTCCCACAGCACAGCCCCACACAGCTCCACACATCACCAGAGATCACGGGGAGGGGACATGAGACGCGCCCCCTTTCGTCACACACATCGTCGTTGGGGGCCGAATGAGGGGGCGAAGGGGGTGGGCAGGGTTGGGGTGCTAGGGTGGGGTAGGGAAGGGTTGTTTCCCCATTTGAACCATTCAGCAATTCCCCCATAGGAATCCTGCTAATAAAAGGACGTCTGCCAACGATTAGGAATCTACTCAGCAGATGGTTGGTATTTTGCTCTCTGGGTAGGCAACATATGGTTTGTGGCCTGTTAGCAAGAGCCCACTGACATAATGGAACATTTCTGCTCTCCCTGTCTCTTAAAGTCCAGCACCCTGCACTCTTCCCAGTGTTCCCATCGTTCTATAGCTTCTTTTCAGCCCGCCCCGCCAATAAAGAGTTTGCAAGCCCCCCCCCCCTACAGCTGTGGTCCAATGAAAAGACACCTGGGTGTGTCGACCAATGAACTCGAAGCTCTTTTGTCTCCCAAAAGCCCCGCTCAGCAACAAGGGGTTCACGAGTGCTCTGACACCCGGTCCAGCTGAAGCAGGAACACTTGAAAGCCACAGCTGAGAGACGTGTTCTATGCCCGCCACCGCCATGCAGCCCACAGGTGTTTTGAGTTGGCCTGGATTCCGTTTTCGGAAGGGGTACTACAAAATATGGAAGCCTAAAGTGTGTAGAAAAGACTATACTGCTGGCTTGTAGTCAGACTGATAACTGGCATGTATGCTATGGCTGTGTTCCAGAGGCCTGCTGGGGTCGGTGAGAGAAGAAAACAGGAACGTTTCATATTTCCTATTACATTCAATGCAGTCTGGGTTGTCAAAGTCAGAACCAGGCAGTTTTATAGCTATGAATAACAAACTTCAGACTCCATGCTAACTTAAGGCAAATTCATTTCGTTTGTGTTGTTGACAATGGGCCTTCCCAAGCTATAGATTTATGTGCTTGTTTTCAATGTTGCGCAGACCAAAACTGAACTTAGTCAACATTCAAGCTTGTGATGTGGCCAGCAAGCTTGGATGCCATTGGTTAGAGGTGGCTGGTGATGTCATTCCTCGTCACTCTTCGCGTCTCGCTTCCTCAATCCATGGAAAATTACTGCTTAGCCATCAAACGGCCCATGCAGACAGAAACCTTGGCGTCCACACCACAGCGGAGGGCTAGGCTGACAGATTTGGATGGGTGGGGGTGGGGAGTGGGGGGGGGGGGGGGGGGGCTAAGAGCAGTCAAACAGACCTCCCTTATGAGGTATGAGGCCTTGACCCCCACTGAATGACACCTTGTGTATAAGGGGGCCTAGTTTCAAGGCTTCCACATAGTTATGACACGTTTAGGAATTGTATTCATTCTTACTGTAAGTCGCTCTGGATAAGAGCGTCTGCTAAATGACTAAATGTAAATGTCATTCACATTTTCTTTTGTGACCAGTGAGTTACTTGACCCCATATCTGGATGATCCGGATATGATTAGTCATTTAGCAGACACTCTTATCCAGAGCGACTTACAGTAAGTACAGGGACATTCCCCCGAGGCAAGTAGGGTGAAGTGCCTTGCCCAAGGACACAACGTCATTTTGCACGTCCGGGAATCAAACCAGCAACCTTCTAATTACTAGCCTGATTCCCTAACCGCTCAGCCACCTGACTCCCCATATTTTATCGATCTACAGATTCCTTTCCACACAGCTGTCTAAATGAGGCGATATCTGCTCGTCCCACTGCACACATGCCCAGAGAGAGAACGACACTAACAGTGTTGTTGGTAAAGCCAGAAGCAGCAGAGGAGAAATTGGAGAAGTGGTTTGGAGTGAGAGTTTAGGGAATGTGAGTACTGGACACTGGATACTGACAAGGCTTTTGGCAAATCAGAACAAAGGATCGACATCAACGAGGCAGAAGATGCTTTACAATTGCTTGGTTTAGGCTGTTTGATATGTTGTTATGTTGTTTAGTGCTGTGGTCAAGCACACAACAAGTTGGTTAATCCAATATCTAATATAAGAATCACTCCTTCTGTCAAACAAAAACTGGACAGATTTCAATTCTGAACCCACATGAAACCCATCTGTCTGGCTTACAACACAGTTTCCTTTCTACAGGACAGCTTGACTTTAAGTGCTGCAATACACACATAAAGCAAGTGGAAGAGGACTGATAGAGAAAGAGAGAGAGAGAGAAAGACAGAGCCACAGATAGAGAAATAGAGACAGAAATCCGAGACACAGATCGAGAAAGAGAGAAAGAGACAGAAATATCAGAGACACAGATCGAGAAAGAAAATACCCCTCGCGCTGTAATTGTGACCGTACTTTGAGCCGACACACCCTGTCTCTCCCTGTCTCCTTCGCCATCAGTCTGAAACCACGGACCACGTCTCAGGCCTGTAATCAGAGGTGCCTGGAGAGGAATCTGACGGGAGCACAAACATTTCGGTCTGTCTTCTCCCCGCCCTCCGTCGACGCTAGATGATTCAGAGGTGGGGTTCCCAAAGACAGTCGGAGGCCGTGTCTGGGTTCTGAATGGAGTCTGACCTCACTGGAGCAGACAAGGCCTTCCTAAGTGGACGTCGTCACATGACATGATCAGTTCCAGGGCTAAATGTCCCAGGGAGCTGTCTGCCGTCAGACGTTGTCATTAATTGGACGGATTCCTTTTCGGTCAGAGAGACTAATATGATTCGCATGGGGTCGTTTGTCTAGTTCATATCCTGTGGGAGGGCACGGCACAGCCTGCGAACGCGGGCTGCGTGGCGACGACAAGAGAGGACGGGGCATTCTCACTGAGGGATACGAATGAGCGCGGGGAAGGCGACAAACTCTCTTTTCTCTTTGGAGAATGTCAATGGCAGACTGCACATTCCTGCACTGTTCCCTTTGCAAAGAGTTCCTCTCATACTTCATGTCTCCCATCCAGTGAAAATGCCATACGTCAGGTCCCGTGATTTCATTACTGAAACAAGCAGCAATGCAGGTAAGAGACGGCAGAGGAAATATAAAGAGGTATGTGTCACAAACAGTATCCTTAACTGTCCAGTGCCCACAAAACAAACATGCCATATCCAGCTCTTAAATGGTTATAGTTTTCAACAGTTGTTTGGATTTGAGTGCTTCAGAGGCATGTTTGCAAACAAGGTTCGGTTTCGGGGAGTAAATGAGTCATGTTCCCTGAAATGACTGGTAACGTCCAGTCTATTTGTTTCCTAACTGGAGCTGTGAGCAGGGGCTGTCCGTGTGTGAAGCAACGTCAACACAACAGGAGGAGACCGGGTTGAGACACGCGATTTCCTGTCACTGTGTCTGCCCTCCCAGCTATGTGCTGCCTCAGCAACACACTGGCTCCCAAACTGCTGATTTCTTAAAGCGTAGAAAACATCGTAAAAAAACAGCCTATCGAGTCTGGCATTGTGAAGAGTACGGGTCGGACTTTTTCTTCGAAACCACATCCATCTCCGACCGTCATAAACAAAAAGGATGAGACAGCTGAAAGGCAGGGATAGACAGATGAAGATTCACCCATCCACTCGCACACTCCAATCTTGCACACATTTTCCTTCTAGAAAGCGCCATTAAACCTCCTAAGAAGACATTTACAACACACACACACACATATATAGCGCCCGTTTATGGACGTTGATAACTTTTGATTCAGCATTGCGTAAATGAGAGCATATGCCATCTGTAATTGCTTCCAGATCCTAGCATAGGCCTATTGCTTGGGACTGAGTTTATTGCATCAGAGGGCCCAGGTTATTGTGCGCTGGAGAGTCTGGGCTAATTCTGCTGGTGTACTCTCAACAGGCTCCTCTGACATATGCTGTTTCCACATTCAAACGGTGTTGTCGACTGCATGCGGAAAGTATGCGACAGATATAGGATGGCGAGGAGAACGTCGAAAGGTGTTGGCCACTATATCCTTGCAGCGACCGTGTGTTGCTCTGCGTGTCGAAGACGTAGCTAGGGCAACGGAACTCAAGGAAGGGAGAATAATGGCCAACGGACACGTGGGCCGCATGGAAATAGAACGTAGTGGCATGGAAATAGAACGTAGTGGCATGGAAACTGAATTAGGAAGGCAACTTTAATGACGATCTTGGATTTCCATCATTTCGACGCGGGTCGGCATCCGCCACTGACGGTTAGCGTGTCTGACCTGCTGCAACCGCAGCTTCCTGCGGCGCGAGACGTGTTGTTTTGAACGCCCTCTCGAGTGTTGCGTGTCGCATAGCTTGTGGAAGCCTTCTGGCACGGCGTCAAGGGATTGAAAGCGCCACACGCCCGCGGAGGTGATTACAGAGGGCTGAACCACACACCATGTGGAGCTCGTTGGGAGGATTGTTTCGATGTGGTCGGTTTAGTGGGACCGAGTGGTTTTCAGACTTCACCATCAGGTGAGTCCGTTAGGCCTGTGGGGGGGGGGAGGGGAGGGGGGAGGTCATGGGTCATTAGTGGAGGATGGTTAATGATACTTATGATACTACCGGTAGATGATCAAAGAATGTGAGAGGTAGAGAATGAGAAGGATGGAGAGATGTGGGGGGACTGACTGACTGACTGTTTCTATACAACTAGTAAGGATGAATGACATTTTGGCTACAGTGAGTTATTTTCTTCCTTCAATGTTTTTATTGCAAAGAAACGCAGAACACAAAACATGGAAGCAATCATCAACCTTTTTCATTACAACCCAGAGACTCTTTTACAATGAGTCTTATTTCTTAATTAAGTACTACAGCGTGGTAGAATGAACTCATCCCAACAGTGCATACAACTTCGTGACAACGACTGCATATAACTTTAAAGGTGTTATCACAGTTTATCGCTGTATGTGTAGCCTTTATCTCAGTCAGAGACGCCCTATGGCTGTCTCCACCCCCCCCCCCCCCACCCTGACAGTATCATACTCTACAGCCAAACCTCTGAGCTGATAAGATCTGGTGTAATCTCAATCTGCCATGAGGCTTATCTGAATCTCCCTCGCAACTCTGCACACCCACCCACAGCCAGTCAGCCGAGCAAGCAGGAAAACAGCAGAGTCGAAGGCCCCCAGAAATGTCCTCCCTTTCTTATCTGCCCTGTCTCCACACAACTTTGAAGGCACATGGAAAGAGCAACGTGAGGGCATTTCGTAGGGAACCATGATAAATATGAGGCAATTTTCAAACAAAAGTATTGTTTCGGTATATGTGAATGTACTGTATATTCCACGCTTTCGAGTGCACTTGTCAGAGTGCCTGCGAGCTTCTATCAGGGTGATGGAGAGAATGGAATAGTCAGCACTGATTGATCTGACACAGGCCTCTATAACCCAAGGAGGAACTGAAACCTATAACGTATGCCTTCCTTCCATAGTGTATCAAAACCGTGACGGCCGAAGCCTGAGACCCAACACACATTTCTGCGGTCAGTTGTGCAATCCAAGCTGCGCTCATGTGCTCGCTTTCCATCCCTCCCTTCTCACACGGCGCAATTACCCACGTAACACTGCTGCAAGGGGCCTGTGACCAGCAGGCCAATATGGCGCCCCCTCCCTGTTTTGGAGCTTTGCTCCTGTAAGACGTCCGTTTTAGTAAACATCCCTGGCTGGCCTCGTCATATCATTGCAGTCGGCACAGGGGTGAAACTGTTTTGTATTTATAGCAGTCCGATTCATGAGAGTTGACAATGAGCAGAGACACCTTGTCACATAGAATATAGTTTGGCATCCAACAAGTACCCCAGTTACTGCCCGGCTCCCTCTCCCTCTTACCTGGAGGTCGAAGAACTTGCTGTAGCGTCGGAAGATGACCTCAGTGCTGCCATCGCTCCAGCACACTTTGATGATGTAAACCTGAAAGGGACAAAGAGGCAAGGCTGTAACAAGAAATGTCTGGATCAATGAAACACAAAGCGGTGATGTGTAAGAGTGTCACAAAGTGGAGAGGGAAAAAGGGAAACGATTCCAGGCTGGGGGGTCCGGAACAATCTGGAAGAACAGGGCTTACATGGCCGCCACTGGTCAATATGTGTTTAACGGGGCCCACTCGGATGCCTTTTTATGAGGCTCATTTCTGGAAACCCCCCTTGTAGGAGGTACTATTTCTTTCTACTAGTCTTCTCATTCAGGATATCCTCATCATGCTTCGGACAGTGCAGGCTGAGTATATATTCCACTATCATAGATCCTGTGACTCACTCAGGGTCGATGGTGATCACACCATCTGGGAAGACCACAGGGCCCCGCATAAAGGGTGATAAAACTAGTTGCCGATGTCATCATTTCCATCTCCAGACACAGGATGGACATCCTGGTACATGATCTCACTTCCTACGCCAGCCGACCACTATTGTCATTTTAAAGGGCAATGTCACTCGTGAGGTATACCATCTGGTGCCCCCACCGCATTTCTCAATACTACCAACTCCATTCAGTTGTCAAGAAGAATAATCGTGGCCTGTTGGCTGGTAACCAAGCGCAACAAACGCGGACCTTTTTTGAAAGAAGGAAGAAAGAGAAGCAGGGAGGTGATCGGAAACTCCCCAGTGGCAGGGTCTGGCTGAACGCTTCCGTTGGCCTGCCTCCCAGGCCCTTCCCCTGGGGGGACTGCTCTACCACGGCTCCCTGTAGCGACCACAGCGCCGCCCGCCACCATCACCAGCATGAAGACACTGTGCGTCCCCGGGTTATTACATCTTCACGGTATTCGAAAACTATTTCACGTCTGGCTATTTGGGCATCCACACTTTTCAGGAGCAGCTTGTCAGGAACACGAGGTGTGTGGTCCCTGCAGGAGTTGGAGCTCGCAACCCCCTCTCCCTGGAGGAGCTGAGCGCCGCTGACGGTTTGTAACGCGGCACGGAGGAGCCGAGCCGAGGGCAGGCGACCAGGAAAGCGGTCGAGCGTTAAGAGAAGGCAGATGGGCGAAACGCGGGACCTCAGGAAGCGACGCTCGGGCCGTCGCGATGCTCGCGGCGCGACGGCCGCTGGACGTCCACCCCTCCTCCTCATCGCCGCATGAATGGGACACAGACCGGCCAGGCACCAGTCGCCAAGGCAACGTTCATGACGTCTTGCCAATTGACATTTACCAGTCATGAAAAACGTTGCACTAAGTAAATAAATAATGAGTAAATTAGAGTATCTGCACCTCTAAAAGCCCCCCCACCCCCATTTCCCCTGACTCCCAAATACCACCACATAATATTTCATTTAGGGCCCCTGAGTTGATAGAGGATGATAGTAATGGAAACAACTTTAGGAGGATGCACTGGCTCCCAGCTTTATTGCCAAAGCTGCTTTCCAACCTTTCTGGCGCACGTGAGGTGAGCTTTTTCAAATTAAGCTCTGGTGAAAGAATACGTTAGTATTCAGGACCACAGACTGGGCCAGACAGTAAGTTATATCGGACATTCCCTGTTCAAACATTCCACCAAGGCTTTATGTACACAGTACTAACAGTGACCTTCTGAGTAGATGGGTGAGTATAGGCTAGTAGCATGCTTCCTGCTGTATGCTTCAGAGCCCTGTCTGGTCTCTATTTGTTTTAAATGGGAGCCTGAAGGCCTTACAATCAGGGTTACCCAGTCTGAACAACAACAGGGGTCAACACAGTGTACAAGCTCTGGAACAGGAGCGTAAACATCTTAACATTATCACGTTATTACAATAGCGTATTAAACAAAAGCAACTGAAGGTGCATATCGCACCGCTGTCCAGTAGAAAGATAAAGGAAAGGGTTTACAAAATACATATGTATTTAAATACAAAGGACACGCTACTTGGCGACTGTCTCTTTATTTCCAGATGTTGACATGCAAGCCAACAAAAAAACATCTGGATTAAATCAACAAACCCCATACCTTTAAAAACAATAGGCTTAGGCTACGATCGGCTTCACTTTTCTTAACATAGAGTACAACAAACATAATATGATACTACTCTTGCATAGACTGTTTTGGTAAGATGTAACTTGATACTCCCTTTGTTTTTACTTTTCCTCTGTAGAGAACGTGTAAGCATATAAAAACTTCGATAAAGCGGGAGCCGCTGGTACCAAACGATTCCGTGTAGTTAAAAAAGGGGACGCAACTTGTTGACTTACATAGTGTTTATTCGGATTTCTCCTTTTCTGGACATCTTGAACTGTTACTTCTTGCACGGTCCGCCTTGGCATGATCTCCTTTTCTCTGTGCCTCTAAAAACAGCAGTCCGGTATTTAGCGATCAAACGCGAATGACAAAGTTTATGCACCAAACCTCTGTCATTCGTGCCGGTCGGATCCGTTATAGCTGAATGTAACAATTGAGATTTGTCATAAATGGTCCACGTCAGACTTCCTGTACCACATTCAGTCGGTTCTTTAAGCTTTCTTGCCCTCCACCGTTTCGTCCCGTCTCGTTGTAGGTCTCGACAAAACTCCCAGCCTATCCTAGCTCACCAACTCCGGTTTAATGACTGGGTTGCTACTAAAGACCAGCCCTCTGACTCATCAAAGTAGTGGCCTTGTATCACTCAGCAAAGTAGTCCTTCATTTATTAGTGATCCTGTGTGTGAACAATACAAATAAATTGCCGGAGTACAATCCAATTTTATAATTATTTCAAGAACAAATCCCTAACATATCAACTAAAATAATTTCAAAAGCTGGCAACATCTTGCCTTAAATTACAAACAGCGACAGGGCAAAGTGTAAAACAATCACGGTGGGACTTGAATTCCACGTCTGAATCCCTTCAAATCAGACATATGTAGCCTATGCTTAAACATAGTACAGTGTTTTAGCATAAGGTATAGACAATCAACTAATGGGGTTGTTAGTATTCACGAGCGGGGTGTGTTTAAAGGTCATGCAAACCATTCCCTTGTAAGAATGATGGACCAATCAGCATCACTTTCTTTGTGTCTGATGCTTGCATGAAACCGGTAATTTTAATAAAAACATATATTATGATAATACTTTATGTAAAAAAAAAAGAAGAAACATTTAAAACAGGAGGTCTGCATGTTATCAACAGTTCATCAGTTCAACATCAACTCAGGTAAACCTTATAACATGCACTTTATAATAAAACTTTATTTTAAAAGAAGGTGGTCACATAGCACAATGTATGTTATTGTGAGATATACATTGTAATAGTTGATAAGTACAGTAGCACCATCTTGTGGTATATTATATGCAATACACATCATTTTCAGATGCTTAATTGATATTGCCCTCTACTGACAAAAAGGGGAAATTGCAGCTATTTCAGTTTCTGAGAAGCTTTGCTCAGAAGCTCTGGAGTTGAAAAGCGAGGTATTAGACCAAAGCTAAGAGGTCAGACTGAAAGGTCAAGGGCCATACAAAGGAGAGGGTTCACAGATGTAAAAGTCCGGGAACACCTGTAAGGTAAGAGGTGACAGTGAAGGTGAAAGGGGAGAGGTCAAATGAAGGGCGAGGGGTCGGACAGGTCACACAGCTGCAGCTCCATGTGGGAGGTGATGCCAGAGAAGCGCTCCTGCAGAGGGAGCAGGTAGCCCAGGGCCTCCCCCTGGCTCACTGGTCCCACGTACCGGTATGGACGTATGTTGAAAAGCTTCACACAGTGCTCTGCAAGCCAAACACAAGACACAGATAAATATAATGACCTGAATAAAATACAATTAAAAAAGAATATTTATTTAATAGTTTATTTTTATTTTGACAAAAAACACTAAAAAAGATAGACCTGCATTTGATGTCAGTTTAAATTCTGGTTGATATGGTTTGAACATGCAGTATAATCAAATAGGGTTAAGGAATATTTTTCTGTTCAAGGGTTTAAACGCTGTTTAAAACACGGTAGGGGTATAGGGAAGAGATCGGGTTACAGGTGATGCCCAACACTCAATGAACACTTTCATCCACAGACTACAGTGTGCGTTCAAGAGGGTGGCACACTAGGCATTAGGATTCCACTCATTTGTTTGGACCCCAGATGCAAAAGTTCTTGTTTTGTGGAAGTGCTGAGAGCACAGTAATTGCGTGCATGGCCCTCTCACTCTAACGACTCTTGAAAACGTCAACAAAAAATGTGCCAAATTGAGTTCCAGCTGAAAATATAATAGCTTGTATACACCAAAGAGCCCCTGCAAATCTTTTCATGACTCTGTCCTTTATCACTGTTATCCAGTCAGCAGGCATGTGTGGTGTCTCGGATGCATAATCAAGCTTTAGATGCACCGAGATGAAAGACTCTGATGGAATATAATGCAGTTCAATTAGAGGTAGCGAGAAAGATGTTGTTTACTCATCTCAGCATGGAGCTCATCAAGGCAGGATGCACTAGGCACACAAGCACACACACACGCACGCACACACAGGCCCACACACGTGTTCACACACAGGGACACACCTACGCACTCCCGGACGAAGGCTAATGTAGATGCATGGCCTAGCCCCTAATGGCTGCCATTATGGAAGATCATTATACGTGAGCTTCCTTTGATGGGCTTTCAGAAGCAGACAGGTCCATGTGTCAAAGGGGACCCAGAGTTCAGTTAGATCTCACGTTCTCTACACCAACCTGGCTAATCCCTCCAAATCGCTCCGCGGATCCTGTATAATGAGACCCCAGGCTCACCCCTGCCCTGCGTTTCCATACCTAGTGAGCCCTGCTACAATGCTAACAGCGGCTACGAGGAGTTGCGAAGGTTAGAGAAAGAAGCACATTTCTTCCTCAGAGCTATGGATTAGGAATATAAAGTTGCACTGTTTGTAGGAACCGTCTCGAGAGGAGCCTGTATACAAGATGACTGGAGAAAATCGTTTTTGTAACCAAGAATGGGCTCGTGCACTTCTCCACAAAGATATTTCTACTGCAACACGCTTGGTTGAGCTCCGTAGGGAGGTTGATTGGAAGGGCCGGACGAGTGGTCAAAGTGCTCACCAGAGTTGAGGAGTTTGACCCCGTCGTAGTGCATCCCGTCGGGCCCGGCCCGGCCCGCCAGCCCCCCCAGCGTGCCCGAGAACGGAGCGTTGACGATGCCGTAGTCCTCGCACACCACGTCCACAGCCTCGTGGCGGCCGACGCCTCTGTCAGGGGAGAGGGTTAGAGAGGGAGGACGCCATTCTTATCCCCCCACTTGGTCAGCCTCTTTGGGTATAGGTAATCTATTTGGTACTGTAGATGTCCCCACAAAGTGGAGAGTGACTTGTGTTCAAAAGTCAATCTGGGGCACCCTGGTGGCTCACAGAGGAGAATACCGTGTAGGCTAAGAAAGGGCGGGGTTTGAATCCGGCCTGAGTCATTTCCTGCCTCTTCCCCTCTTTTTCTCCCCTACATTTCCTGTCTCTCTGCAATTGCAACCATCACTAGAAAACAGAAATGCCTTCAAAAGTATATATTTGAAACGATATTTCGTGGATGACCCAGTCTGAGGTGAAGTACCTGTTTGAGTTGAAGGCCCCACAGCCGAACACGTCACACGCCCTCACTCTGTTGTTGTGGTGTCCTGCGCACAGGACACTCCACGCTCCCGAACCTTCAGGACATGGACGCCACAGGACATAATTACCACTGCACAACATTAAGAGCTGTGGTGTGTGTCTGTGTGTGTGTGTGTGTCCGATCACCTGGCATGCAGCACTGACGTGTCTTTGCCCCGGCACAATTGTTTTCGACGTAGTGTCCTTGGCAAACATATCTGCTGGGCTGGCAAATGCCCCCCATGTTGGTGCAGCCGAGATCATTCCGTGGCCGCCCGCCACGTTTCAGACTCTGCCCGCCCCCTTTGGTCTTTGGCTTTAGGGTCAACGTTTTGCTCCTCTTGTCGTTTCCTGCCGTCTGATTCCTCCCCACCTCCTCCCCACCTCCAGCCTTCGTTTCCTTCCTCACAGAAACGGCCCTTTTCTCCTCCCTGTCCAGAGCAAGCCCGGGAAGCAGGACTTGCGACATGAAGAGACAGACCCAAGAGGGAGAAGGGAGACAGAGAGAGGGATCACGTTGGGCAATTTTGGAAACACCCTGTGAATTTCGACAAATAAAACAAAATTTTAGATCATGACTTTTCCCATTTTTCCCGATGGTTGCAGCCTCAAAGGCAAGGGATCAGAGCTCAGGTTGGGGGGGGGTTGGGGTGAGGGTGGGGGGGGGGGGGCAGGGGCGATGAGTTTGCTGGCGCATGGCGTTTTAATCCCAGCCAGGACCAAACATTAGTGTTTGATCTTCATTAAGACCTGCTACCCTCAGCGCCACAATGAATATTTCAATCACTGTGCTTGGCACCTGAACACGTAGACCGGCTTTCTAATTGAAATGAGCTGCTTATCACTGGAAGGCCTAAATGGACTGTGCTGAAAAACAATTTTCCCCTGCCAAGAGCAACGCTATGGTTACAGCGAGTCTCTCCAGCGAGGGTGGGCTTTGAAATGGGATTCTGCTCAAGTGGCTTTTTTATCAGCACAGAACAACGGAGCCTGGGCGAATTTGGATTTGGACGTTGCTTACTCCTGTTGTCTTTGTTCCCCCCCCCCCTCCCCCCAGTATGACAAACGAAAATGCCTCAATTCTGGTATATCTATAGACCACACTTCAAGGCGTAGCATCCCTTTTGTGAACTTATCTCGCGTGCGCTTTTCCGCTTTCTAACAAGACTACGCTCAGACAATTTCCCCGTCAGTCTTCCACGAGCTTTCTTGCTCTATCTGGAAGTGCCCTAGGGTTAGATGCAATTAATCTAATGTCGCATGAAACACTCAATCATGCTTTAAGTACCCATGCAGTAATTCCCCCAATAAGCTCCAGACCCTCAGGGTTCAGTTTACATGCACATACAAGCTGTTAATAATGTTATACTATTGAGTGATAGTTTGGGGCAGGCATAGTAGATTCCTGTCCTTTTACTATATCTTTTGTGATTGAGCTGAGTTATTACAAGTCCATTTGAACAGATGTGGGCTTTATGAGACATATTAAGTCAAGTTTTTATTGTATTTTTTATGAGTAATTCTCATGAGGGATGCAGTGATCTGGGGAATACCAGAGGGGACTCCGTTTAGACCCAGCACTAGACAGAATGGAGAATCAGGGGCCAATTAAGAAGCCAGTTTCTAAGATACTTACAGCAAGCAAGAAGAAGGGAAAGGAAGGAGGGTGTCAACAACATGCTGGCAGAGTGGTATTCCAACACCTGCAGGTACGACCAGGAACAAAAGCAGGCATACAGTTTTGTTTGCGAGATACAGAATGAAGCCTCCCTAGAATGGATACGTCTACGTGGATTGTCAGAGGTAAAACACAAGGCTTTGGTATTGGTAGTGAAGGGAGTGCATTGATACGTACCAGTCCAGCAGAGTGAAGGAGGCGCAGTGCGAAGGGAGAGCCACACAAAGAGGAGACTGTTGGAAAAGCAGGTCAGCCCACTGCACCACTCATCGGGCCACAAGACGTTCCGCCCCAGTCAATATTGATATTGGCCTTTGAAAAACATATCCCTTAGTTTGTCCTGAAGTGACACATTTAAAGTGGGACCTGGCCTTGCAGAAAACTCCTGCTGCTACCAAGGGGCAGTTCTACAAGGGGTCCTAATGTCCCTGACCCCCCCCTGTGGTCCCCCTGAGCTGACTGAATATATATATTTATTTTTTTGGACGTTTTTTTTCTTCTTCTAGTAGTCTTCAGGAAATGAGGAAGGGACATTGCATCCTTTTTTGCCCAGTAAATAAAAAAAGTGAGAGAAACATATCAAGGTATTGAGAGAGCTGAGGAGCTGGAAGAGGGAGAGCCAGAGCCGTTTGTATGATTTTAATGTTTTGTTTTGCACGCGTTCTGCCGACGTCTGCGTGTCTTGCCGCGTGGGGGTTCGCCACGCGCGTGCCTCTCGCCTGCCCCCGTCACAGCTCCTCCTTAACAAGATTAAAAAATCCATTATCTTCAAGCTCACTGTACTCTGCATCCGTGCATCATCTCTCGTGCCGTGATTAGCCTGAAGCGTCACACAATGCTGCTCCGGTCAATCGATACGAGGAATTTGAGCCCCACTCTAATCTCAAGCGTTCAGCTGCAGGCACGTGCTCGTTCTGTGGGATAGAGATTGACCCGTGTCGCCTGGCCCGCTGCTCAGCCACCCGGCCTATCAGCTCTGGCCTGGAAGTTTGTCCCTTGTCGCTGTACGATAGCCACTGCCCCTCAAGTGACCAGGGAGTTCGAGCCTAGCTGGTGTCATTGAGTGGTGTACGTGTGTGTGTGTGTGTGTGTGTGAGATTGTGCGCGCGTGTGCGTGCACGGAATCCTAATGTAGGGGAGAAAGGGGTTCCGTGGCAGCCAGAGAATTGAGCCTTTTCAGCCGAGCGACTTCAATAATCAGATACCTCGGCCGGGGATTAGGCTGATGGACCATATGGCTGGGAATGAGGAGAAGGAGAGCCGGAGAGAGGGGGGAGAGCGGGGAAGGGAACAGGGGGAAATGGGAAGTGGGACGTGACACGATGGGAATCTGAAGAGCCATCCGTCGGCGCGGCGCGCTCGGGCAGCGAACGGGTGTATTGACTCAGAAGTGGCCTTTGATAAACATTGGTGCTTCAATAGGAACATTCATCAAACTCCTCCGAGGCTCGGAGTGACATTTCACTCGGGCTCCTCTCTCCGTTTGCTCTGGCATTTCCAGAAGAGAGAGAGAGAGAGAGCGAGGAAGAAGAGAGGAGGAGAGAGAGAGATAGAGAGAAGGAGAGAGAGAGATAGAGAAGGAGAGAGAGAGATAGAGAAGGAGAGATAGAGAAGGAGAGAGAGAGATAGAGAAGGAGAGAGAGAGATAGAGAAGGAGAGAGAGAGAGGAGATTCCACAAGTGTTTCCTAGCAACAGTCCGCCGCAACTCCCCCCACGCACGCACACACCCGCCTCGCCCCCCCCCCCCCCCCCCCCCCCCACCCGCCTTCCGGATCCAAGTTGCGGCACTGCACCACCTTCCTTGAACAGACCTGAAATAAATCCCACGCCTCCCATCTGCCCTCTTCCCCCCCCCCTTTTTTTACTGGGTGCCAGGACAGCGTCGGGTAGCATTCAAGTGCCGGGCGCTGCCCGTGAGAGGAGAGCAACCAGTGGGACAAGATGGAAAGCACAGCCCTGTTCGGGAGAGCCCGATGGGCAGAGGAATGAAGAACGAGGTCTGCGTGAAGCCTAACCTCTTTTACGTAATAAGAGTTAACCAGGCTGGCTGAGTTTTCCTCTTGATAGAGGACGGAGGAGTCGAAAAGAAAAAAAGCTGTCACACCAAGCCGTCGGTGAGAAAAGCCGGTGTTGATGATGGATCGGGGCTGTGTCTGGGTTTAAATCAGCTATCTCAACCCAGCACCCCAGTCATGCCCACTTGGAGGAGTCGATTTGTAAACATACTTTAGGGACTCTGGGAGGGGGATTTAGTAAGCCAGACTGCCTTCAGGCAGAAAGAAGCAGGCAATTCCATCACCGGACAACAGGGGGCACTGTGGCCTGTCTAACAGGCTTCGGCTAACAAGGGGAGGCCTTGGAGGAGGGTGAGTGGACCAGGCTGTGGTCAAGGCACATGCCTGGCTCTGGTCTTCTGCTGAAAAGAACGCCATTCCACATTTGAAATGTCAAAACACTCAATGACAACAAATGCAGCATGACTCAGCATGACCTTGGGCTGAAGATGAGCACTGCGGAGCTCAAATGTTAGGGGCGTGAGAGTGTCTGTTTAACTGCTGTTGAAGGGCTCTCGAAATCGGCGCGGCGGGATCTCCGCGTGCATGGGCACGTCGAGAATACGGCCCGTCATCCTTGTTAGTGGCATTGAGACGTTCAGGTCACAGTGTTTCAAAGGGGGACAAGTGGTCTCCCTTGACACTCTCCATTAGAGTGGATTTCGAGTTGTCAGTTCCTGAGAGAGAACTGAATCGGGCGCACGACAAGGCAATCCTTTCGGTGCACACAAGGCACAGCCTCGTCCTGGTTTGACACCTTTCCTTGCCATTCATCACTGCTCATCTGTCTGTTCACCTTTCCGTCCATTTGTTTTGACATTGCTCCTCGTTCGGTCTCTTTGTCTGACTTGTCTTGGACTGTCTATGCCCCCGCCCCCTGGCTAGAGGTTATAGGAGACACACAAGCGCAACAACACATACGCACACATACTCCCTCACACACACACACACACGCACCTCCATTTTCGTGAAATATGACGAGGTGAGAGCGAGCGGTCCATTATGAGCTGTCCCTTCCCTGTCTCCTTACTCGCTGGGGTGAACGGAGAGGGGTATGACATGGCAGGCCGCCCAACGAATGTCGCACATGTCGCGGCCGATCGGATATCAATCAGGAGCGGGACGCGAGCGATCGCGACGGACGGGGGAGGGGGAGAGCGTGCGAGTCCACTGCGGGGCACATCCCTCCGCCTTGATGGAGAGGAGGAGGAGGAGGAGGAGGAGAGGAGGAGGAGGAGGAGGAGAGAGGAGGAGGAGAGGAGGAGGAGGAGGAGGAGAGAGGAGCTTCGCATCCTGCCGTGTAGAACAAGGAAGCCAGTCAGGGGGAGGTGAAGAGCATGCAAATCCACTGCAGGACACATCCTTCCGCCTTGATGGAGAGGAAGAGAGAGGGAGGAGAGAGGAGGAGGAGAGAGGAGCTTCGCAGCCTGCCGTGTAGAACCAGGACGCCAGTCAGGCGCACTTCCATGTGATCTCTGCAGGTTTTCTCAAAGAAGAAGGGCAGCCGTTTGAACCAGTTTTTTTCCATAGCAGGAAATGTATTCAGACTTGCATCTGTTCAAGGGAAGCCTCCAGCATGGTTTCCATCGTTCTCTCTCCCCTCACAGTTTAACAGTTGCTGGAGAACAGGTGGTCAGTCTGTTGCTGGCTGCACAGCAACTCCCCTGTCAGGGGTGTAACAGGCTTGGATGAAGAAACTGTAGAAGAGGTTTGAATTGGATTGAAGGCATGCTAAAAGCTCCGAACTTTCAACTCTTGTTGCCCCGTGCTTTGTTGGGAAGGGGGAAGGGTTGCGTGTAAACCTTGTGGGAAAGTAAAATGTTTCCTATTTTCTATCCTGTTTCTGTCTTATCACACCGGCATGATGGGTATTTGTGATTTCCATGTTATTGTACATTTCTTGATTTCTCTCCCCCCCCCCCTCTCTCTCTCTCTCTCTCTGTCTCATTCTCTCCCCTCCCTTTCTTTCACGTTCCTATCCCCCACTCCTTTGCCTTCTCTTTCTTTCTCTTTCTATCTCTGGGTCTCCAACTCTCTCTTTGTTTCTCTCTCACTTCCTGCCTCTGTCTCTTTCCGTCTTTGGGCTTCTCTCTCTGTCTCCCTCCTTCTCTATGTCTCTCTCTCTATGTCTCTCTCTCTCTATGTCTCTCTCTCTATGTCTCTCTCTCTATGTCTCTCTCTCTCTCTCTCTCTCTGTCTCCCTCTCTCTCTCTCTCTCTCTCTGTCTCCCTCCTTCTCTATGTCTCTCTCTCTCGCGCACGCAACATCTCATTTAAAACTCTGCTCATTAAGAAGCATCTAATTACACCCACATGATGTGTAATTACAGTATTTTACATCACACTTCCCTGATAAAAGTCCTTCCGTTCAGCCTGTATTACAACTAGCTAGGGACCACCTAGCTTCAGTCACAAAAGCCCAAGTGATCCTGGCCTACTTGTTTACGTAACTGACGCTCCAACCATGTATTCCACATTTTTTCACCGACTGTTGAATCCAAGCAGATATGGTTGAGGCTACAAAAGCACGATGCATCGGCAAAACGAGCAAAACCGGAAACAGAATATTCCGGGATCACACTTTATCTTCTCAGAGACGTACACGGACTACGCCAGCTAACTCTGTGTGGAGAAGCCCCGCTGATAAAATCAGCCAGCTCAGTTGAACTCGGAAATAGCGTGTGGAGCTCTAGAGGACAGAGGAGATGCAGCTTTCCGATAGAGAAGAGAGGGTTTTCGTGGGGGGGGGTGGGGCAGTACACCTCCCGTGCCTCTAGGTGGCAGAAGGGCACCACGGCTGGGGGCCTGGGAGCGGGGGGACGGCGGGCGAGGAGAGTGGGCGAGCGTCGCACGATGCAGCATCGGGGAACTCAGAGGTTAATTAGGGAGTTAGCTCATGCAAGGGAACGTGATCGTTCAGATAGTGAGCGGAGAGACGGGGGGAGGCGGGGGGAGGCGGGGGGAAGAAGAAGAAAAAAACAAACCCTGTTTGCTTATTAGTAATCTGCACTATCACATTTCCTCGCCTTTTCGTTTAGGTTTCTGTATTGACATTTCCATTTCTGTCACCATCCTGGCTGTGACGAGCAAGCCTTGGCAGCAAAACTCGCCCGTCTGAGTGGAATGACGGCCCAGACAAGAGAACGCCGCCTCTTGTCCCTCTGCGGATCTCACCGTCACAACAACAGGCAGCAACAAGTCCTGCGGAGAACGACCTATAAGCAAAACAATAGTCTCCGGCGGTAAACAAGGCCTTCATTCGCCAAAGGTGGCCGGTTGGAGAGCCAACCCAATCTTGCTCATAGTCGTTCGCCGTACGAATTCAATTGCCCTGGATTTCATCATCAAACGCACGACTGGCGAAGGATCGGCGTGCGCGCGCACCGCAGCGTGAGCCGCTGGCAGGTGTGCGCACGGGGAGAGAGCGGAACGTGCAGAGAGCGCGGGAAAGCTAGGGATATAGATTAAGGCTCTGTTTGGTACGAGGCCCCCCCCACTCCCCCTGGCTTTGATCAGCGGTCACCCATCCAGAGCTCCTCCCGGGAGAGATCACAGAGCCAGGAGAGGGCTCGGCGAGGGGAGCTCGCGGAGGGCTTCAGAACACGACGGGGGAGGATGGAGGGGTTTGGGTAGGTGTGTGTGTGTGTGTGTGTGTGCCACAGGGTTCAGTCGGGGTTTGAATCAGCTCGGTCACGCCCATGTGGATGTGTAAACATACTCCGTATGCCAGGCAAACTAGTGAGGGACAAAGACGGGGCAATGAAACTGTTGCCACGTTAAATATCCAATTCACTCAACTGAGTTTTCAGCAGTACATGGCTACATGGCTAAGTGGCTCTCTGAAGCATGTTGCGTAATTAATAACAATCGCCGTTGTGTAAACCGGCGGTATCCCTTTAAAGAGTTGGAGAGGTGAGGTGAGAGGAGGCCAGGAGCTGCAGTGTGGTCTGACTCGTCTGCGATTCCCCGACGGCCGCGCGGCTGCCAGCAGATGGCTGGAGGAGGAGAGGCGAGGGACCGCTGTCACTCCCCCCCCTCCCCCCTCCCGTCTCTTCCTCCCCCCTCCCCCCCTGCCCTCTCCCCCATTGATTCCCCAGACCCATCGCTCTCCACCCCCGCGGCGAATGCGTTGGAGGCAAGGAGTTACGATCTGGAGAGGACTGTTCAAACATGTACACGCGCAGAGACAACCAAACAGACGCACAAACACACACACACTCTGGGAATACAATAAGCATCCACCATCGAGACTAAGAAGGTAGGTCTGTGTGGAGGTGTGTGTGTGTGTCTGTGTTGTAGTGGCTTGGTTGGCTGAAAGAGCTGGCTACAGAATGACATCAGGGGACTCTGTGCCACCCTGCCCTGGCTGCTAGCTAGCAGGAGAATGAAGCTGTGTTTCAGGGGACTCTGTGCCACCCTGCCCCGGCTGCTAGCTAGCAGGAGAATGAAGCTGTGTTTCAGGGGACATTGTGCCACCCTGCCCTGGCTGCTAGCTAGCAGGAGAATGAAGCTGTGTTTCAGGGGACTCTGTGCCACCCTGCTCTGGCTGCTAGCTAGCAGGAGAATGAAGCAGTGTTTCAGGAGATGAGCTGGACGTTTATCACACATCAGCGGAAGAGCGCGCTCGCACACACACGCGGCCCGTATCTCACAACTCACCTTGGCTTAGCAAGACTGGAACCATAAATCCTTCGTTATCTGGCGTCCTGCGGCATGCCTGTGGAATCATACCGAAAGATGTAGCCAGTATCAGGTCCCAGGCCACGACAAGCCCATCTGAGTTTTGATGGCGTTCTCGTGTGGTTGTGTGCGTGCGTCTGTGTGTTTGGGCGTGTAGAATGGAGGAGGTGGATTTCACACCTCGGATCACGGGTGTGAGCCCATGTCAATAGAGAGCGGTGCAAGTATCCGATGTCCCACCAGAGAGTCGATCACATCGCGTGGACCTCCGCCCACACGCGCACAATGAAACATGCCTCAAGATCGGCATTATTCATGCGCACGGGCGGAATCCCACGCTGCAGAGCACACAGTCCACCTACACGTAGTTCTGACACAGACAAACGTACATATGTTGCCACCCCCTCCACCCCTCCCCACCCTCGAACAACACGCACGCACGTGTTGGGTCAACATTTGCCCACACATAAGCACAAGCCCCGTATAGCTGCTTCCATATGTATGCATCCACCCACACTCTCTTTAGGAAGCCTGCAGAACCGTCGACCATCTGGGGTTGGAATCTACAGCACAGCTCCGTCGACACTCGAGCTAGCGCAGCGACCGACGTTGTCCGGGAACCATCCGGAAACGTCCGCCGCCGGCTCGGAAACAGTCCAACAATACGCTGGCCTATCCGTCCTCTTTATCCAACGTGTGCGGTTGTGAGGTGAGACCATGTAAGACTCCTGTCCAGACTGGACTGCCGCCCCGATCCTCTCGGCCCGGTCCTCCTTCAGTGAGACCGGTCCATCCACACCTAATCTCTGACACTTCACAGGGCAGCCAGGTGTGAAGGCAGGGGAGGGGAGGCGGGGGAAGGTGGCTGGTCTGGACAGGCAGGTGGAGCACCCTGGAGAACCCCGGACGTGTCAGGGGCCCCGGAGCTCCGGACTGGAACGGAAATGTTGAAGTTCGACAACCACAGACACGGCGGCAGTGGAGAGAGATAGAGAGATAGAGAGAGAGAGATAGAGAGAGAGAGAGAGAGAGAGAGAGAGGGAAAGATAGTGAGTGAGAGAGAGGTAGAGAGAGGAAGAGAGAGAGAGAGAGTTTGAGAAAAAATACAGAGCACTTGCAAGAGAATGATCCTCTATAGGAGACGGTGTAGGAGAGGGGAAAAGGGAAGATCTTAGAGGTGAGAGAGAGTGAAGGTGAGACTGGTGGTTCCGCACGGAGCACACCTGGGGACACGGCACTGCAGAGTACAGAGGACAGGAAGGAGGGGTGGAGGGGGGGAGGAAAGAGAACAGAACAGACCACTAGAACACGAGGGAAGAGGACGGGAGAGTGGAGAGAAGGAGAGCACGGTAGAGGACTGGAGAGGAGAGGGGAGGAGTGGAGAGGATAAGGGAGGGAATTTCGGGGGGGGTGGGTTTTGGGGGGGGGGATCTACATCAGCTGACGCGGAACGTCAACGACTTTGCCTGGGGCCCACAGGAGGAGAGAGGAGGGAAAAGGATCGAGAGGATGAAGAGAGGAGAGGAACAAGAACTTGAAGAGGAACAGCGAGAGGTTTGGCCGTGGAGTCTGGGGGGAGAACCCACCTGCAGAGAAAGCCCTTGGGGTAATGACATCGGCCCTCACATGATTAATAGGGCTGTCACTTGTGACAAATGCACCGCTACCTACGTGACCTACTTAAACAGAGGGGGTGAGACAGGCGTTCCTCCCCGCTCAACTCCCCGAACGCCCCCTCTGCCACTCCCCGGGTCGGTCTGGGTTTGGCCTATTTCCTGCCTTCATCCTGGGGCCACGGTGAGCCACGTCACCCGGCCAGCCCTCACCCCCCTCGGAGGCTTGTCAAGCTAGGTGCTGGGGAGGACAGGCTGCGGATGTAGCCCTGCTTCTCCCTGTCAGGGGAGCCCTTGCGAGGCCAACGCCAGTCCCCCACGGCCATCTCCATCTGCCGCCCTGGGGCCACGTTCACTCAGGCTGTCCTCTCACTGTCTCCCCCCCTGCCTGCCAATCCCAGGGTGCGATGCCTTCAAGTTTAGGAACCGCAGTAATTCATGCACGGAATGAGTGTGGGGACATCTGTGGAGATGATCAGCCGAACACAAAACTGCCCTGTCTGTTGTACGTGTGGAGTGCTAATATGTCAAGCGATGGAAGATCAGATAGCAGAGAGTTCTGTAAAGTTGGGTAATAGCCTAAATAATGTGTTCGGTCAACTTGAGACCATTTGCAGTCTGTGTCTCAACGCCGGAGGGAAAGCAACTGTCTGACAGGCAGAGGCCTTGACTGTTTTTGCAGAAAGGGAACTGGAGAGCGAGAGAGAGAGAGAGAGAGAGAGAGAGAGAGAGAGAGAGAGAGAGAGAGAGAGAGAGAGAGAGAGAGAAAGGCGGGGTGAGAGAGAGAGAGCCTTGTGAAATTATAGGTGCCTTAGTGCTGAAACCAAGAAAACCGTTTTCTCATGGATTCTCAGGAGAGAGCTACACTAGCAACGGTTGGTTTTATGCAAATGGCCTTCCCGAGCGCAAATTGCTCACTGTGGCAGAAAGTGTTTCGCAAGGCTCCTTTTATCGGGTGACCCCAGCTAGCCTCCTGAAATGTTAGGATGGAATTACTCCGACTTGAAGCGTGGCCCTATGTAAAAGGGGTCGAACTGGGAGCCATGAAGGTATGCAGTCACATCCACATCAATTGCATCCCCATGGGTAAGGTAATCCACACTACTACCTGTCAGACTTTTATATACGTTTGTAGGAAAGTAATTTCACGTCTGAACCTGGCTATGCATGGGCAATTCTGTCCGCCATGCTCATACCAAACATAACATCGGGCGCCATCTTTTAGTCGTGACTTCAACCGTGTTAGAACGGGATCCCAAGGGAAGAAAAGTGGCGATCCAATCGCAGCGCATTCTCTGTGGACACGGAGAGGGGTTGACGTTTTAAACATCGAGCAAGAGGCCAAGTTGGAGCAACGAGTGTTGACATAACTCCAAAAGTACTGTATCCTTCACTGCTCTGAGGCACAAAAAAAAACAGGACACTTCACGGCCGAGTCAGCACCCTTTCCCCCCCCAGAGCCACATCGACTCACTCACTTATTCAGTCAAAAATATTCATGCCTGTCAACAAAAAAATTTTCACTCTTTTTCTAGACATGCATCTTTCTGTCTTTCTGTCTCTCTCTCTCTCTCTCTCTCTCTCCATCTCTCCCTCTCTCTCTCCTCCCCACTTCTTTTCCCTCTTTCCCTCTCCTACTCCCCTGTCGGCACCCCTTCCCCCCCCCTCCTCTCTCTCCCAGGGGTACAGCGCTCGCTGCCCTCCTCCGCGGAGCGCTGGCTCGGCCCCCACGAGGGATTTCACCTGGAAGTGTGCGCAGACATGCCACTCCTACAGGCAGCTGTTCCAATGAAATAGAGCGGCGGAGTGAAGATCTTGGCTTTCGCGTTTCTTCCTCCCAGAGCTGTGGAGCGATAGGTGGAGGAAGTGTGCATGTGTGTCTGTGTGTGTGTGTGTGGTGGCAGGGAGGGAGGGGGGGGGGGGGAGGAAGGGGGAGGGCAGGAATAGAGCTGCCAGTGTAATGGCGCCCCCACAGTAGCCAGCCTAGGAGAATGAGTCTGTCAGTCCCAGAGAATGGCTCAGTAATTAAGACGGGTTTCCCTTTCTGCTCAGCTCACCCGCGGCCAAAAGTGGTCACGAGCGGGACCTGGGCGTCACAGGAACAGGGTGGGGCACGAGGACCTGGGAGCAGCGCGGGAACACGAGCCTCCGCCGTCTGCATCCTCAAGCCCAGCCCTCTCCCCTGACCTCTGACCCCACTCAGAGATAACACGTCCGACACCCCCCCTCAACCCTCCCCGCCCCTCCCCCTCCTCCCCCCGTCCTCATGTGACCGTGGGGCTGAGGTGCTGGTGTGTGGGGAGGGAGGGTATGGAGGTGCCGATTGATTGGCGTCGGGGGGCTCGACGGCTTCAAGTGTGTGTGTGTCGGGTGTGTGTTTTCTCCGCACAAAAGTTAACATCTGTCCAACCAGCAGCTTCTCCTTGCCCTTGTAGCTGTGTCCTGTATGTGTGTGTGTGTGTGTGTGTGTACATGCGTGCCGTGATGAAAGGAGAGGATAGAGTGGGAACATGCCTGGTAGCCGACCCAGACACCAGACACCTCGGAGGGGGGTGGAGAGAGGCACGGACAGCCTCTGCCTTGACCTCCTCTTTGGGAGTGCCTGGAACATGACAAATCCATTCACACATCCATCAGGAGCACACACACACACACACGTACGTACATACACACACACGTACGTACGTACACACACACACACAGACGCACAAAGCTACCAGTGGGAAGCCTGACGAGGTGCTGGCACAGTGTGATGGAGATGACATTGGGCATGGGGAAATGTCATCACTGCTGTAAAAGTGAAACGACTTTCATCACTCACAGAGGACGACAACCAAAGGGTTCTGGCATCTATCACTCTCTCTCTCTCTCTCTCTCTCTCTCTCTCTCTCTCTCTCTCTCTCTCTCTCTCTCTCTCTCTCTCTCTCTCTCTCTCTCTCTCTCTCTCTCACTCTATCACTGTCTCTTTGTCTCTCTCACTGTCTCTCACTGTCTCTCTCTCTCTCTCTCTCTCTCTCTCACTGTCTCCTTCTCTCTCTCACTGTCTCCTTCTCTCTCTCTCTCTCTCTCTCTCTCTCTCTCTCTCTCTCTCTCACTCTATCACTGTCTCTCTCTCTCACTGTCTTCTTACATAATGATCCTTCGCCCGTACGGGTGCCCCATAGTTCCCATTAATAAAACCACTCCGATTATGAGTCTTCACCATTTCTATCTTTCAACAACAACAACAGGCTGCAACTTGAACCGGATTTGACCGCCTCCAGCTTGTGACTCATTGTGTGTGTTCTTGATGCAGCAAGTTGGATCTATCCAGGTAACTCAATGCCACCTAACTCAGACGGCATTGTCCGTCTCTCAGGCTTTTACGTAAATCAAACATTGAATGGTGGTGGATCAACAATGGACTGGTTACGCAACACTGTGGTGGGAGAGGAGAACGCGCCAGGACATTTGGGATTGGTTGTCGGTGTTCAAATCCCGCTTTCTCGTCCACTCCCCCACATCCATTCTTCTGTGTCGGGGGGGGGGGACATAAGTCACACGGATGTGTGAGCATGCAGGCATGCATGCACACGCACGTACACCCACAGGTTACGCACATAAAACACCCAAACGCACAGGCAGACATGCATGCCACGCACACACACGTATACACACACGCAGACATAAGCATGCCCGCTATACACACACACACACAGACATGCACTCCACACGCACATTTATATTCACCCACCCATACACACGCGCGCACACACACCCTTCCCGTGTCTGACAGCGAAAGCGGCTGTCACCCTGGATGGTGAGAGACAGATTGCGATGAGCCCCGGTTGTGACACGTGGAGAGGCGATAACAAAGGCCAGAGGAGCGCTCAGGAGCCATGGTAACTGACTATCATCGGGATCAGGGGAGATGGGCGGACCGCGGGAGCAGTTTAGCGGCAGACATCAGCCTGTCACATGATCTCCCCTCTCGCTGTGGTCTCTCTCTCTCTCCCCTCTCTCTCTCTGGTGCTTCTCGACTTTCTCCTCGCCTCTCGCCATCCATCCCTCGTCTCCTCCCCCCCCCCCTCCCTCTTCCCCTCCCCCCCTCCACTTCCCGTTGCTGATAGTCCATTAGTGAAAACTGGGCGGAGGTTTTGGCCTGTTAGTAACTGCAGTCGGAAGCCAAGTCAGCCAACATGTCTGAGGTGAGGGGGAGACAGAGCATTGCCAGCTCATCCATCATCCCTCTGTAGGCCCTATACCGCTCAACCCTGTGGATCACCTTAACCCACTTACACGTCACCATGGAAACACCCCTGTCCACGGCACCGCGTCAAAACAACACATGCGGAGGTTCGGCATGTACCCAGGAAGCGTGTCGATTTTGATTGGATGTGATTGTGTGATTGCGATGTCTCGAGGAGGGGCGGAGTGTGGAGTAGAACCGGAATGAGGACGCTGTGAAAACACGTTCTTCTTCCCTGAAATTGACTCGACGTTGAGGTCTCCGCCGGCCCCCCTCATCAAACCCAAGCGATGGTTTGAGAGACTCTCCTCTAAAAATACTAACCTCGGTCTGTGTCAATCCTAGTCTGAACTGAGCTCATCCTGAACCGCCCCTCATACTGCTCAGCACCTCCAGTATCCAGCCTTGGCAGAGGGGAGGGACAAATGTCCTCGTCTAAAATGTTAGTTGTGCAGGCGTCCAAATCGTAATATTTACCTTCCAAGCCGTCGTGATCGAGAGTAGAGTTGTGGGCATTTATGTCGACTCTTTCTCAGGTCTGTCTGGGGCCGGCACCCTCTGCTCCACATACAGAGTTAGATGTCTAAGTGAGACAAATGGATTTCATCCGAGAACTCATCCACCATGTTTTTCTCTGGAAGCTTTTGGGGATGGCTGTTTATCGTCCATTTCAGGGACCATTAGCTTTTAAACTGGCGGGCCTTCCTCCCGTGGGCAGCACTCAAGCCACCTGAGGAAGTAACACAATTAAAGAGAGAGAGAGAGATACCAAAGAGAGAGAGAGAGATAAATAAATAGTGAGACAGGACTGTGAAAAAGGGAGAAAGACAGGAGAGAGAGAGAGACAGAAAAAGAGAGAGAGAGAGAGAAGGAGGGAGAGAGAGAGATACTGAGAGGGCATATCATATAGCTTCAGCAAATAACTCACCACAAACATCATCCTCTCTATCCTCTCTTTTTCTCCTCCAGCAAGCACAGGCCGAGACAACCTATTTCCCAGGAGGAATGACTTTTCGGGAACCATTTTATGTGTGAACACTATTTCATCCTCTCTTTTTTGCCAAGTTTATTGTGCCGCTTTTATTTATCAAGGCATGGGAAGCGGGAAGTGAATTACGAGAGCACCTCGCCCCTTTCGTCTTGTTTAGCATGTCTATGGCTGTGGGATACATTTATATAATTTCCCGGATCCCACAAAAGGAGCAACGTTCTCCTTTACAAACGTGATTCATTACAGCCATGGGGGCGGACGCCAGGAGACTGCCGGATCTGATATGACAGCAGAGATTAGCTCTCCACTCAGTGGAGACCAGAAACCTCCGAAACGCCTCTCTCCCTGTGGTATTCTCAGTGGCTTGCCCGCAGTTCAACTTGACATTGGGGCGTGCGGGACAGCCCCGGGTCACCAGCCTCTCCGGCCATGGTGAAATGGAGAGCGGGAAATGCCGGATCGATCCACGTCAGCGTTATCTGTCCCGCTCGCGGCGCCAATGCGCCCACTCAGGACGGCGGGTGACGGAGAGGAGAGGCACCCCGAGGGCAGCTGGATGAGAGCACGCACACACAGGGCTGTGGCACGGGGAGGGAGGGGGGGGGGGGGTTGTGCGGCCCCTGAAACCGGGCCTCTCAAGAGGTCGTCAGGTGATCCGGGCTACCTTGACTCCCCCACCGCGCCCTCTTTCCTTTGGCTGAGCTCACTCCGACGGATACCCCTCGCCAGGGTGGAGAAAGTCCTCCACCAACCTCACAAACCTCCCCAGACAGGGAACCCTGGGACACCGATCGGAGAGGGTTCTGACGCTGACGAAGCACTTTACAGGACGCAGAGAACAGCGACATCAGAAAAGAGAGATCCCCTGACTCCATCCACAGAGGGGGGGGGGGGGTCAAGCGAGGTCATGAGAGCCCGTGGTCTGACGAGGCTCCCGCCGTCCTTCCAGAACTTTCCTTCCTCTGCAGCTCCTACTGACACTCCAGCAGCTGGTTTTTAATTGCTCGCCAACTGCTGAGTAATTATGGAGCCATTACAGCGAACGGGGCGCGTGTGAAAGTTGCAGGCGGTAAGTGTGGGACCATAAACCTCCAGAAATAAAACCTGCGTCCCTTCCGTGAAAGCAATTTGCGTGATCATGGCCAGGGCTGCACGGTGTCATCTCGCATGCCTGGGGATGGGAAGATAAGCAGATAGGATGCTTGCCGAGGAAATCTGGGTTTGGGTTTGAATCTCAGAGCTGTCATAGCCTACCCCGGGAATCTGGGTTTGGGTGTGTGTAAACGTGTACGTGATGCCGTACTCCGTGATACTTTGGCGTGACAGCGACCTCCTCACCGATGACATGCAAGGAACACGCATATCTTTAAGACTGACCGACTTCCGTCCGACGATTGGTTCTTGTATCAGGGGTCACCCAATCAGTAAGGATGCATTTCGTATCTGGGTGGATTGAATCTAATTTTCTGTTGATCACATCCAGTAGGACGCACCCATACATGTTAAGATAGGAAAACATGGAGACATGCGCATTCGGTCTGAAACACGTGAAGATACTTTGTGTCATGTCGCATCGCTAACGGAGATGAGGAGTTTCCAGATTGTTCCGCAATGCGGGCCACGACGAGGACCATACTGTATTCAGAATACGTAACATCAATTACGTATCCCGAGTTTCGTGTCTGTGTCTGTTCAGTAACTGCTTTCGTTGTGTTGACTAGGTGAACTTGACAGCCTGTCCATTATTTAGCGTCGGGGGTGTAATCACCAACACAAAGCTCTCGTCAAACACCAGTCCTCCTTAGCTGACAAATACGACGCAAGGACATGAATCACCTTGGATAACCACTCACAGAACATCTTATTGTCACCAACAACCACAACAGTCATCCGCTTACCGAGTGCAGAAAGTGTCAGGTGTGCGTACGTGTGTGTATGAGCATCTGCATGTGTGCGCGTGCGTTTGCGTGCGTGCGGGAGCGTACGCGAGTGCGTCTGGGAGTGGCGTTGTGTGCAGAGAACGAGGCCTTCCCACAACACCCTCTGTTGAGGCCTGCCAGGCTGACGTATAGCTCGGAGCATGCCCCAGGCCCTCTCCTAATTGGTCCTCTACAGGGAACTCTTAGGCCCCATCCGTCAAGTATGAGTTTGGTTTACGTCTGGGGACGGAAGCTGAGTTCTCCGGCACGCGCGCACACGTAGGCCTGACAAGAGACAGCTTCAAGAATAAAGCGGGGAAGAAAAAAAACAACATTAAAGTAGAATTAGGTGTAGGGAAACTGGCTCTGCTGCCAAAGGCTTTGTCTGGCTGTGTGAAAGCAGAAGGAGGATTCAGGACCCAGAATGACAAAGCCTTTTCAGACAGAGCTGAATGTTCTAGTCACGCAGAGCACTGCGAGGGAACGCCCTGACATGACCTGCCTGCACGGACGGAGCGGCTGCATACACTTTGAGTGGCATTCCAGGCGTTGTCGCGGCGGCTTACGAGCTACCCGACTGGCGTTCTGTCATTTCCACAGCTCCTGTCCCAAGGCTGACGGCCCGTGAATGATTGCACGGCTGACGCGAGAGGCTGACAGGGCAGCTACGAGAAAAAGGCTAGAGACTTCGAGAGGGTTCAACCTGCCGGCACATCCCCTCTGTCCTTGAAAAACTTCATTGGATGTAGATGACAACCCGAGGGGGCCTGTGTGAACAGTGCGGGATGATTACCGCGGCTATCTCGGTCTCCAGCACATCCTTCCTCCTCAGGCATCCTGAGACGGAAGAATGCGGGATCGATTTCTCCTCCTCTCCTCACAGATTAAGTTGGGTCGGTACATGTCTCCTGCACTTGCTGGACAAATAAATTAGTGCTGATTTGGATCAGACAAGTGTGATTGAACAAAGGCCCCGGACAAGCCAAGGGAGCAGGGAGTCTATCGATCCACCGGAGCTACATACTAATGGGACAGGGGATCAAGGCCGACAGGCTAACCTGGGGAGTTGGACCAGTCAAGGTCGAGACCCAGGCCCTGCCCTAGCCCTAGCCCTAGCTATAACCATAGCCATAGCCAAAGCCATAGCAATAGCAATAGCAATAGCAATAGCAATAGCCATAGCCATAGCCCCAACTCTAGCCGTAGCCTTAGCCCCAGCCCAGCTGTCGACTGGAGTCACCTTGGGTATTGCTGCTCCAAATACTTTGTATCATAGAAAATGAGTTAACTAACAGTGAGAGGTCAACATTAACGCTGCAAAGAGGGTCATCAACTGCTATGCAGCATGTGATAATTGCTTCAGAACTCACCCACACCCTCTGGTAATTTACACCTCCGCTGTGATTCCAGAAATCCTTTGACTGTGGAGGTGTGACATACACGCACATGCGCACGCACGCGCCCATTTGCTCTGTGGCGAAACACGAACAGGAGGAATGTGAAATCCTTCATCCTGAGAAAGGACACCGTTATGGGAACGAACGCGCTCGTTCGTCGACGTCGGTCTCTCTTCCGTTCTCTCCCCCACGTCACCTTCACCCACCGGTAATGGGAAAGATGCAAAACAGAGCAGCTGGATTGAGATTGAGTCAATTTGTCAACGGAGTCCCGTCAGCGTGCGGTCCCTTCTGCAAAACGTCCTCCTTATCATTTAATAGGAAAGGTTGAACCATCTGATTACTTCCGCTTCTCATTTGCTGGGGATCCATAGAGCTGCGCCAGCGGAAATCCTAGATGAGTTGAGGTGGAAGGAACGTATGTACACGTCGTCCACACATCAGATATGGAGACGGCGAGCACGCCTCACGTGACTGTTATCATGTCCATCCTGAGCGGAGAACAAGAGCTGGGAGCCGAATCACTAAATCATCAAGAGTGCCCTTGAGACGGCCATTTTGAGGATGAACAGGCCTTCGGTGTCTGATGAATAAACCCTTCTGATCTCTAACGGCACAGTCAATTGTTGCTACTGTGCTCGTAGCTGGATGCTGCTCATTGGCTCTGGTGGTGCGGGGACTGCTGTTAGCCCCATGACAGGACCTCATGTTTGTCTGGCAGAGAATCAGGTGGAACCTGGTTGAATATCAATACCCCTGAATGCCTGAATTCAGTACACACTTCAGCAACAGGAATCAATTTTTTGCAAACAGAGAAACGAATATGCTTCGAATATGCTGCCTGGTACCACAGACTGCTCATTTTCTCTCTGGCTCATGAATTCAGGAGAACAGTTGAGAGACAGAAATTTGAAGAAAAGACTGTGTACACCATTCTCTCTGATAGTTTGCAATGAAACCTTCCAAATGATTTGACATCTGCAACTCATGGATAATTAACGGACAATCTGGCAGGCGCGTAGATTAAAGAGATTTTTAATGCCGGTGAACAAAGTTGACTTTAAAACTCACCAGAAGCTCACAAATCGGTCGGCTTTGTGCTGGACATGGCAATTGAAACAATGACTACTTTCAGCGGCGAAAACCGCTGGACAAATGGGACTTTTGTTGAGGATATTGTTGAGTTGCCAACACGACAACAAACGGCATTGAATATGTGTGCTCAGTCGTCACACAGCATTTCTGGGGAGCCACTACACTGTTATCCTCTTCTGAGTGCAGTAGCTGTGAAGTTCTCTTCACAAAAAAAAAAAACCCTCCACCCAATACCCTTTTTAACACATCGCCAGTCACACTGTGGGTCTCCCAGAGGGATACATAAGAGGGGTGGAGGGTTAGGGGACTCCATCAGCGTCTCCTTGCACATTTACACATGTTCCTGGAAGCAGTCCCCTTCGCCCCCGACGGGCGGCCGGGTCGCTCACTCTCCAACCATGCCTGAAGACATCGGACACGTCCCTCCTCTGGGCTCCTGCGCCGGGGGGACTCACACCGCCGTCACACGCTGGCCGCTTGAGGAGCGGCAGTCCTCCTCCTTTGTCTCTGTCTCTCGATCAGCCGGTCCGTCCGTTCAGTTGCTCGCATACTCCCTCTCTCTCTGCCTCTCTCTCTCTCTCTCTCTTTCTCTCTCTCTCTCTCTCTCTCTCTCTCTCTCTCTCACTCACTCACTCACTCACTCACTCACTTCCTCTCTCCCTCTCTCCCTCTCTCCTTCTCTCCTTCTCTCTCTATCTCTCTCTCTCTCTCTCACTCGCTCACTCTCTCCCTCGCTTACAGTTTTTCTCAACTGCTAAAACACTAAAACCCATTGGCTGAACAAAGTTCTCAGTTGCCTGAACTCATGTAGATAATTGTGCCTGTCTGTTGTCAATACCTTAAACCATTTCACATGGTGAAACACAATTTGCAGATCTCACATTCTCAACAAAAAAAGACATACACAAAAAAAATTGAAAACACATTGTTCAAAACATATAGTTCTTAAGGATAAGTACATTTTTACGCAATCTCAAAACAAATTTCATATTTATCCGTCATTGTCTTTTGATGAACGACAACATGTTCTATCATGGTAGCTCAAAATGTATCAGAAATTACTACTCTGCTTTGCTCTTTGCAATTTTTTTTGTTCTTTCTCCTCCTTGTACCCCTATACAGTACTGTACCCTGCATCTCACTACTCACAACTCACTCTTGTTCTTTGTTGATATGAACATGCAACCAGTCAAAATCTATTGAGCAGTCAGTACTGTTACTGTAACAAATGGAAAGCACAATGTTCAGGGCCATACAATTTGTTCATTGTACAGTATACAGCCTACAATGCACTGTACTACAGTATACAATACTACAGTAAAAGGGACACAAATATAAGGAGTCAACATGTGATCAATGTGCTTCTTCTTGTCTTTGGGCTGGGTTAGGCCAGAGCACTTCGTCGACATCACAAGCAACATTTTCCCACCTTCAACAACCTGTTTGCTCTCTGAACTGGCTTATATTGGTTGTGTCACATCATTTGAACATTTACATTTACATTTAGTCATTTAGCACGCTCTTATCCAGAGCGACTTACAATAAGTACAGGGACATACCCCCGAGGCAAGTAGGGTGAAGTGCCTTGCCCAAGGACACAACGTCAGTTGGCATGACCGGGAATCGAACTGGCAACCTTTGGATTACTAGCCCGATTCCCTCACCGCTCAGCCACCTGACTCCCATTTGAAACAAGTGAAATCAATTTTGAGTGGTTGTGTTTAGTCAATGACATGTTTTCTCTATTTGTATTTGATTGTTGCCATTTGTGTTTACCTGTATGGATGACATGTGCATTAGAGTGCAGAATGTGTTTTGAGAATGAGAATGTGTTTTGAGTTTTGCTGAAAAGTCTATGTGAGATCTGCAAATTGTGTTTTACCATGTGAAATGGTTTGGTATTGACAACAGACTGCAGTTAGCTACATGAGTTCAGGCAACTGACAACTTTGTTCAGCCAATGGGTTTTAGTGTTTTAGCAATTCAGAAAAACTTTAAAACATGTTTTTGTTCATCAAAAGACAATGACGGATAAATATAAGATTTGTTTTGAGATTACGTAAAAATGTTCTCCCTGAGAACTATATGTTTTGAGCAATGTGTTTTCAATGTTTTGGTGTATTGTTTACTGACTGCTTGATAGTGTATATAATTTTGATCACTTTATTTATGATTTGAGAGCAGTGTTTGATTTTGAGCACAGGTAAATCTGTTTTGAGGCGAAAGTTTCATTTTGCAAGAGAATTCAGAGGTTTTGTAAATAGTGCTTGAAGATGAGGTTTTGTGTTTACAGTTTTGAGAAAGTGGGTGACTGTTTCAAGAAATATGTTTTAGCAATTGTGAAAAACTGTATTGAACAAAAACAACACTCACATCAGGATGCCAGCAGACCCTCCACCCTGACCCCCACTGGCCGTCCGGGTAAAACTACACTGTGCACACACATCATCTTTTGTAACGACTGGGCATGTGAACAGCCCGGTGTGTCCGAGGAGGGTGGAGAGGGGCCGAGGGGCAGGTGGACGGAGGGAGATGGAAAAGCTGCGGGGCTTCGGGCGAGATCTCGCCGATGAAAGATGCATCTCCCTTTGAAGCGATTGCAACCTGCCGCGGCGCTGATAGCGCATGCCGTTCCTGCAGCGCTCCAATCCCCCCCTCCCCCCACAAACCACAGCCTTAAAATGCTAGGAAGGATGATCCAGAGCGACATGTCGCCGTGACACGCGTGTGTTACAGCGAGGGATCGCACGGCTTAGGGGTCTCCTCCTGTATTTTCTCGACACGGCGCTAACCACAAGAGGAAACCTTCTGGGTGGGGGCCACCACTAGCCCCACCACCTGAGAATATGAGGGTTGAACCCTTCCTCCCCCACCCACACACACACACACACGACACACACAGTAGAGATCCGCCATGACAGTGAGGTCATTAGGGTGGCAGAAGTGATGTGGCCAGGCGTCGAGGGAAGGTTTCCTGTCAGTGATCCGACCACCCTTTTCTCCTTGGCAGGACACGGCATCGGAGGGCTCGCGTGTCACACGTTCCCTCCGCTGCGGTTCCACCTCACTTCAAAGCTGCGGGCTACAGCCGAAGACGACGTCGACAAGGCTCACGGGGGCCGGGATTGTCAGAGCCCGCCGCCAGGAGAGCTTGGTTCAGGCGGGAGCTTTTCGGCCCCCTGTGGAAACATTTATTTGATCAAGGTGAAGAATGTTCCTCCTCCTCCCTCTCAGGTGAACTGCTGCCTGCAGCCCCTGATGCCAGGGGAAAGATCTCAACAGCCTTGGACGGCCTCCACCCTCTTCTCTTCTCCTGCCGACCTGCCCCCTTTGAAAGAACGTGACGTGAAGGAACCGCGACGAACTATTGTGGTGCGCGGAGGAGCGAAGGGGAGAAAATTGATATGCGAGAGGCTGCAAGCGGATCACGTCATCCTTGGCCCTACGATTAATGATTTGGAGCACCACGTCTACCTGTCTGCCTTCGGATATCAGCGTCTGAGCCCCTTCGACTCCAAACATTTTATTTTGCCTCGAATTTCTGGCATCTGCCTCTAATTTGTATGGAAATGGACACTTGTGTGCTGAGATAAAACGGAAAGAGAGGAGAAACAATTTCCAAAGTAAACTGGCCGTGTAAATAAACCACTATACTTATGCCTTCTGGGCCATCAAGTGAAATAATAGAGAATGCCTAGAGGTTCAGGCATCAGACGAGAGTTGAGGCTAATGGAAACCGTTTTTTGGTGGGGATTGGATTTGTCCCTTATGCCAAGGACATCACCACCCTTATCTTTGCCCCTCTCCACTCTGAATCCACTTTAATAGAAATTTGGAGAAGAGCACCCAACTCATGACGGTGCCTGTGCACCGGACTTAAGCCCTCATTTTTTATCGGAGAATACGGCTTACTGATACGCCTCCGCAGTCAAGAACCTTGAAGTTTCTCCACACCAACAAAGATATTCCCTAATAACATTGGCTGAGATCACCTTGACATAGTTTTACTCTAAGAGCAAAGTCACACTCCCGTAGATAAGCTACTCAAATATCATTTCAAAGCACTGAACACACCCGCTGAAGTGGAAACCTTTGAGGAAATGTTGAACTCCCGTGCGTTCAACATATAGCTGCTACGATAGATAACAAAAAACTAGAAGCATTTGGAATAACCGGTCCTGGAAAATGAAATGAAATAGAACATATCAGGTTTCTTATTATTCGTCCCCGCCAACAAAGATGTGTCACCCACCTGGAGAAGAACCAGCCGCGCAGGACCTCCATGTTCCGGAACACCTGCTCCCAACATGGCAGTTGTGAGGACAGACGGAGTAGTGGGCCCTTTTGATGAGGTACAACAAAGATGTGATGTGACAGGAAACTCATAACCTGGTGGAGAGACACAAAGAGAGACAGCTGTCACCGGTGTCTGGGGAGGAGCACAGCCTTGTGTTCTGCGGTAAACTGTGGTTCGGATCTCTGCTTCTGCACTCTTGGTTGATCTCAGAATACACACCTTCTTGTCTAGGTTGTGGCGTTTGTTGTGGTGCTTTGAAAGTCCCAGAGGTTCAAATCAGGACCTTAAGATCTAACAACTTGACTCATTTTTCATGAAGATTTTTGTAAGTTCTTGTACATGCCGTTGCTGGGTCAGATGGCTGAGCGGTTAGGGAATCGGGCTATTAATCGGAAGGTTACCGGTTCGATTACCGGTCGTGCCAGGGACAACGTGCAGACGTTGTGTCCTTGGGCAAGTCACTTCACCCTACTTGCCACGGGGGAATGTCCCTGTACTTACTGTAAGTCGCTCTGGATAAGAGCGTCTGCTAAATGACTAAATGTATGTGTTGGATACTGTGGTCGTAAAAGGACACACTACAATTCAGTTGTTGTTATGTGGAGACTTTTCATACTGAGTTCAGCAATCAGCAAAATCTCTCCCTGTAAGACCATTCAGACAGATTCGTAATTTCCCACATGTCATCAAAGTTTGTGTTCCTACTAATTGCCACCTAAAGTGATTCATTGTGCAGAAGTGAACTTGTTCTGGAAGCACACGGCCCTGAGAGAAACGAGGGCAAAGTTAGCAAGACAAAATAATGAACTGAGCAGACAGAAGAAAATATGAGCCAAGATTTAATAAAGGTCATCGTCGCGTGGAGTCAGGAGGCAGAACATTTCTGGTATTCATTTTTATGTGAATTAATTCGAATTTGGAAGTTTTATTTGAAGGACAAAACTTTTGCCTGTACTTCCTCATGTATTCTTATTAGCATCGGGCAAGAAAGGTTGTAAAGCTTTAATTTATTACCATATCAAAAAAAGATTGAAATCAAGTTGATTCTTCAGTATGTAATCCATCTAAAATGGTTGCCAAGTTAGTAGAATGTCCTCTGAAAGCACAGTGACAAGGGCCCTGGTAGAACTCAACAATGGATTTCCAAAGCCAAACAGAGACGGGACAGATTCTCTCCTTGTCTGACCGGACCAAATCTGTCCTGTGATTAAAGATCATCCCTTTGGTTGGATCAATATGTTCACTGTCCGTGTAATTAACTTGCCCCCCCTCACCTCTTCCATCTAAGGAGCCCTCAGAATCATTATAAACCACAATGAAGTGCTTTAGGGTGTCTTAAAAACGGACACAAGATTATCCTGTCAGCCTCGATATGCTATATGATGATATTGCACCGCTGATAACAGTCTGCTGGCAGTAAGACATAAAGCTGGTCGGCTGATGGTGGGAAAGCAGGCTGATGATGTTGACCTTGGTGATGTGACCTCCAGTCATGGGTGATACCATAGCTGTAATTGGCCTTGGGGAGTCATGAGAGCAAGATAAACGCATGTTCCCTATGCATTATTTAAAGCAGTAAGCTCACAGATGGAACCATGAAATATAATAGTGTGCTTTCGAGATAATGAGAGTGCATTATGTGTGACATACATTAATGAACGCTTGCATAACAGCCCCTCCTTTTCACACCTTAGGACCATCCATCCTGACATACAGTCAGCTGGTAGCCCATTATCAGCATTTGTGTGTCATTATTTGATAGATTGTTTTTTTCCTCATTATTAGTGTACAGTATAGAGCAAGTGTGTGTGTGTGTGTGTGTGAGTGAGATATATATATATATATAGTGAGATGTCTTTAATCACCAAGTCATCATTATTTTGTCTTGGAGAATGAAAAATACAAATTTCCTCCGTGTGAAAAGTCAATTCATGCTAATGACTTGCCCCTTTGGCAATGAGTCCAGTCCCTCTGAAAGGGGAACTGGCCACGGGCCACGGCTCAGCTTGCACCTCATTTCAGAGGCCAAGCCAAGGGGGCAATTATGTAGCAACTAATAAAGACTCAAGTCGCAGTTGAATCAATACAGGCTAACAAAGAGCCACAGTCAGAGATGCATTCCTTGCTCTCGTCTAGCACAATCTGCCCCCACAGTCTTTCGGAATCCAATACCAGCATACCTCAATTCTCGAAAGCGCTGGTCCACTGTATACTCATGAAAAATGTATTAGGCTACCTAATACATTTTTCATGTATCTATGTATCTCACCAAAACATGATGGTCACCTTAGACTGAGTGGGGGAATAGTGAAAACAGTGTACCTCGGATAGATGGAAGAAGTAACAGTATTCCTTGAGTCGTTTATAGGAAGGACCAAGGTGATGGCTATGCAATTCTCGGTCTGGAGATTTTGCAGACCTATATCTTTTTTCACGTGTCATCTCAGAACTCTGCAGATAAGAGTTCAGTGGGAGAAACTCTTACCCGGCACCATTGTAATACCAGTTGAAGAACTTCTGTCATTCTCGATCCAATCCGTCTGATTGGTCTGTCTCTTTCATCACAGTCGAGTGTATTTTTTAAGAGGACTTGGACCTGGACGTGAAAGGTGAATGTTATATAAGCTGCAGCCACGTTCTCTGTGCTGGGAAATAGAAAGAAGGCATTATAAATACGTGATCGTTTATATTTCATGAACTCATCTCAATTTTAATGAGACTTTTCGGCCTATTACTTTTCAATGCCAGAACAAACTTCTCCAAGGCCTTCGTGGTGATCTCTATTTGGAACCCGACATGAGTACTTATTTGTTGAAAACACACCCATGAACACATAAACACACATACACACTCATGCAGGCGTCCCACATAACTAACATCCTTTATTGTTTAATTAGAGAGGTGTTCAATAGATGTTTCTAGATAATGATCAGTAACGATTGAAGCAATCACAGGCCATACGTTGCGATCTTAAATGATGACGATTCCACGATTCCACACTTCATCCAAGCACCGTATTGATTCATGACGGAGTAAAGAACTCCTTGGGTCTCTCAGTTGAACTCCTTGTGATCCGACACTCACCCAGAGCTTAGTTCACATGTAGGCTATTCCTCATAGACAAGCTAGTGGACTACATCCCCCATGCTGGTCCAGCAGCTATTGCACTGCCATCCCACGAGAGCCACCAGGATAAGTCCTCTCTGGGTGTAATGTCGTGCAAAGTCATTAGAAGAGAGTTAACATTCATGACGTGGGCCTGGTTCCACCAAGATGGTCCACTGACGACCCCACATAGAACACTCGTCTGGCCTCCCAGACATATGAGCGTGAGGGTACCCGCCAAGATCAATATGTTATTACGCCTTGTCTAAATACCATTCCTATGAGCAAAACCAATCTTACGGTTGCTGGACCGCTATTAAGGTGAGATCTTTACTCTTCCAAACTTCTGAAGAAGTTAAGACGTTTGATTTGTCTTCGTGTCGGCACTGTGTATAATGCTATTCCGTTTGTGCGGCGTGTTTTAATTCCTGTGTCAACGGATGGAGCTGTCTTTGGAGGATATTTGTTTGCTTTAATGAATTAATTAGAGCGCATCAAATGTCCTGCCAGTAATTAGAAAAACAACAGAAAGCAAATATGTAAAACATGACAACCTCACGGATGTCGTTTTTTTCCTCTGCGAAAGACAGATGTAAAAAAAGCATAGGTCATTTGACAGTATGCTCATTTTGCTTTTCCGAAAATGCAGTAAAAGATGGAAAAATGTCAGCACTAATTAAAAAAATAAAGGCCTCTTGAAAGCTCATACATTATTGCAACAGAACAAATTAATTTACCCTTAGTACTTTCAGATCTGTGTGTGTCTGGGCATATTTGTTTTGCATTATTTTACCTCCGCAATCTCTTTGATCGTTTCACTCAGAAATGATTGTCTCAAAGCGCGTTGGGATGCATTAAAAATGGCACAATTCCATCCCCATTGTGAGCCTGAGTAGGGCAATTTCTATTCAATTCTCGGAAAAAAGACAATCTGAGGGCAGAGCGATGGGAGGAGAAGAACCCCCTCCACCCATGCGTCAGGTTTGGGGTGGTGATTCTCTGGGTGGTGGAGACTTGGGAGAGAGTGACATCCCCAACATCACTATGCAGGAGAGGACTCCTGGTCACTGGTGTGGAGCTAATGCAGCCCTCCCCAGACCTGAATAATCTTCTGTGTGAGAGAGAGAGACTTTGTGTTGTTTGTTTAGGTTGCGCTAACTTTGTCTCCCTGCAGAATAACATGACATTAACTTGACCGCTGATTTCCATTGCGGAATCATCATGCGCTTTAGAAAGCTCTCACCCCCTCCACTCGACCTCCCTCTCTCACCTCCCTCCAGACCTCCAGCTCGCCTCCCTCCAGCCCCCCAGAACATTCAGAGATGTTCACCGACGTCCAAGGGAGGCCCTCAACCGCTGACCTTGGAGAATAACCGACGGATGACACCCAGTTGACCCCAGAAAACACAAGAAGCTTGTTAGTGCACGTCAGTGCCAGGGGTTAAGGTCACAGTCTCTGACTCACCACCTTCAAGGCATACGTTCTCGAGGGATGCATGGGGATGGTGGAGTGGGCTATATTGAGGGTACTATATTTGTGTCCTCTCACCCAGTCTACCTCCTCCTTCAAATGCCACTTTGTTTGGGTCCTTAAGGCAGGTGTTTGTGACATGCTCATGTGACAATTTTCCCCAGGGTTAGCTTATACAGCCAGAAAATTATACGGATGGTATATAGATATGTCAAATTGCTCCATGAGCTAAATGAGGGTTATACAATTTTCTAGCCAGATTGGAATTATTAAAGCAATGACATCAATGACGTGATGGTGACGGTTTTTTTTACGCGGCATATCAAATTGAAGACAGTTTGTGTCTTCTTGTGCCTGTTCTTGTCCTCCGGTCGTGAAGTTCTCCTCAGGAAGGCTGTCGTTTTTGGAAAATCGACAGCACAGAGGTGGGCGAGGTGGGCAGATCGTGACGGGGGCTGTCGGCGACGAGATCAGGCGCCGCCCCTCATTAAGACTCGATCCGTGACACAGGGTAAAAGACTCGCATGATGAAACAGTGTTCCCTTTTCGTCCGTCGCACCAGCAAAACCGCACACAAACCCTTTTCTGGTGCTTGATTAGCATTTCAAACATGACCTAAATTCCGGGAGCTGGGGAGGGGGGCACATGCTCCCGCCACTTCAAAGCAGATCTCCAGATGAGCTTATTATTCAATTTCCTCCTCCGGCGAGGGATGGGTCGACAGGCGGGGTGGGGAGCGGGCGGCTGTAGGCCCCATTGCAGCCAAGTCTTAGCCCAGCCGTCTTTATCACCCAACTGAACCCTGGGAGATTCTTCCTCCCCTGCCAAGTTCGCCTCGCTCCACCGTCCACCTTCAAGAACACCAGGCTCAACTCCAGACGGATTGGAATAAACGCCATACCGCCAATCCGTTTCCATTCAGTTTGGAGACATTTGAGGGGAATGACCCTTTAAGTGAAGGCCCCCTGGAGGTACGAACTTGAAAGTCGAACTCGAATTCCGATTCCGATGGGACCGCAATTGGAGCTCCTGGACTGGGGCGGATGTGATTAGGACTGCAGGGAAGTGTGGCCTCTATCTGTGGTGCCGGCTGGCAGCTAGGTCCACTGTGCTGGGTGACCCCCTGGCCCTGAATGACTGTCTGTCTCTGGCTCTATCCTCATGAAACCAGAGTGCTCGTCATCGTCACCAGCCAAGCCTAATCACTGATAGGGTTGTCCTTGTCCCTCATGAAAACCTCAACTTTAGGGACTGCCAGGACTGCCTGAAGGAACTGCACGACAGTCACAGTTCAGAGAAAAAAATTGATAAAACTATGCTTCAAAGAACTTTAGCTGTGATTAGACCAGAGCTAATATTGCCAAAGGAGTTCTGTGACAGTGTAAAAAGTAGTAAGCAATGACACAGTGCACACTTTGTTAATTCTGTGCCAGTAAATATGCATGCCTTTGATAGGAAAATTCTCATCTAAATCGAAATACTTAATGCCAAATTGAATTAAATGATTCCTCCATCAAACATGATAATGTAATCATTAATTCAAAGACATGCATTTTTTCGAGTCATGCATTTTCAGGCCGTGTCCCAAATTAAATTCACTCCAAATTAGATTTGTTTCATGAGAAAAAAAAGACAGAACGCTTCGAAAACAGTCTGAGGGATGAATGTTACTTTGTGGGTCTCTCCCTCTCCCTCTCCCTCTCCCTCTCCCTCTCCCTCTCTCTCTCTCTCTCTCTCCCTCTCTCTCTCTCTCTCTCTCTCTCTCTCTCCCTCTCTCCCTCTCCCTCTCCCTCTCCCTGTCCCTGTCCCTCTCCCTCTCTCTCTCTCTCCCTCTCTCTCTCTCTCTCTCTCTCTCTCTCTCTCTCACCATAACATTTGGAGAAACTTAAAGAGAACCGGCAGGGCCTCATTTACAGATCATTTCTCTCATTAATCTGTGTGCTGCAGATGCTGGTAATTTATTTTACTCCTCTCACCTCCTGTTGTGGCAGCTGTTGGGGGGGCGGGGGGGGGGGTGAGGGTGAGTTTGGGCAGGGGGGTGTGCCAGTGCACTGTGACAAGGGGGGCAGAGAAACAGGTGGGGCACGGAGGGGGACACGGAGCGACACAGAAACACCTCTTTGAACTGCATCCACCAGCGCCGACGTGACCAGACTGAGCGATAGCCAAGCACCGGAGGGTACACTTTAGTAATGTGTGTGTGGTGTGTGGGTGTGTAACTGTGTGTGAGAGAAAGAGAGAGAGAGACAGAGAGAGAGAGAGAGAGAGAGAGAGAGAGAGAGGGAGAGAGAGAGAGAGAGAGAGAGAGAGAGAGAGAGAGAGAGAGAGAGAGAGAGAGAGAGAGGGAGAGAGCGAGAGAGAAAGAGAGAAAGAGAGAGAAGAGAGAAAGAGAGAGGAAAGAGAATCAGTGGACAAGTGTTGATCTTGTTTAGATTAGACATGATTGTGTTTGCTTTTGTTCCTTTTATATCTGTCTTTATGCACACCTCTGTGTCAACGTGCTTCTGAGAGCAATCTCTAGATAGCACTTCAAATTAATAAGTATTTCTGGTACACTTCAAAGAAGTTCAATTTCCAAGGGACATTAACTTTAGCAACCAGAACAGGTTGAGCATGCACATCAATAACTTTGAAACTCAATATCCCTATTGCGTTTGTTAATAATTCCACACACATTTTTACAATACAACACCGTTTGCACCATCCGCAGTCTCTGTGGAATGGCATTCCACAGAGTTTTTGTTTTTGGAGAAAAACATGTTTCCCGGTCTAAAAGATTGAGAGTTTAACTTATCGATCCCAGTTATTGGCGCTATTGATCCACTGAAAAGCTGTTAATTGGAGTTTACTCATAGAAATTGTCTCTCATTAGCAGAATGGCACCAGCCACGGTGACTGGAACAGGTGCTGTGGCATAATTGTCGACGTGTCTATAATTACCTTGTGTGAAGTCTCTCATTATCGGGAGAACATCTCCCAGAGACTTGGAATCTACAGCACGTCAGGAGCAACCAAATGGGGTCAACTTGCTTTTCATTACAACCATCAGTGGAATCGGCGGCTTGGCACCAAGTTAGCTGGAAGCCCCTGTCGGTACCTCTCTCTCCGGGGTTTTCTGGTAATGACACGTAAAAGGGTGTGTGTGTGTGTGTGTGTGGGGGGGGGGGGGGGCGGCGCGCGCGAGTGTTTACTCAGATCCCACCGTGCTGATTATCTGTCACGACAGGGAGCTGGTCCGAGCGATGTGGGCCGCCGGGAGACTGTGTCCATCTCCTGCCTGGCCCTCTCCACAGGTGCGGAGGAGAATGAATAATTGATCATCGAGCCTTCATCCAGCAACGAGGATTTGTCGGAGGGGGCGACCGAGCTGTTTCTTTCAGGTCAGTCGAAAGGGACAACTTCCAATTACATCTGGTCCTTTCCAGACGCGGGAAGGCTTCAATCGCGTTTCGGCCTCTCGTCTCCCGGTGCTTCCCTGCTCGCTCGCTCTCATTTATCCTACCGCCATCGAGTCTGCAACAGAGGTGCCGCCGCTAACTCCTGAGGAAAAATAAACGAAAACATGAGTGAAACCACACGAGCAAAATGTCGTCGATGCAAACACGCTGCGCGCGGCCGTCGCGGCTCTGACCTCGCGTTCGCTCGGGGCGAAGCGTCTGTTCCCGGCCGCAGTGCAGGGCGTCAGAGGGACGGCGATCATCCCATCCCGGCAAGGCCCATATGTCCGGGGCAGGGGGAGGCCGCTCTGCGGAGCCTGGGTCCTGGGCTCCACGGGTGAGTCCAAACTGGCCAACCATATGGAGGCCAGAGTGGGAGCGCGTGTGTGTGTCTGTACGAGTGTGTGTGTCTGTACGAGTGTGCGTGTCTGTGTGTGTGTGAATCCAAGGGGGTGCGTGGGCATGCGGCCCCTGGAAGGAGGCTGGCCTCTGTGTGGATGAAGTGTGGACTGAGGCTGGGGGCCGAACAGACGGGTCTGACGGCCTAACTGGCAGACTGGGTGGCAGCTCCATTTCGAAACCACTTAGAACGCCTTATTCCCCTTCACGCTCAACATTGTCTTCCATCTGAGATGCTCTGGAGTGTCGAGTAGAGTAACATTCCGTTGATTCGAATGGGGGGGGGGGGGGGGGGGGGGGTGCGGGCACTGCTCCAAGCTGCAGTGTGAGCTTGATACTGAAACGTGCGTACGAAATCCAGAAACGCGTCTCTGTTCTCTCACAGATCCGCCACAGACGTGTTCAGCCACGCATCCTGTGTCACAGCACACTGCAAGCTGGAGTCATGCATTGACGGAAAGCAATCCACACTCCCCATCGACTGTAACACACAACTTTAACCCCCGGAACAAAGTGTTCTATCCTGTCCCCAAAATAGCATCTGAATAACGCGCCATTGACTTTAGACTACATTTTTCCTGGTCAGGAGCGGAATTGTTTTTCTGAAACTGCAAAATAGCACCAGGGAACATTTGCGCCGGAACACGCCTGCTTTTTTCGCTGAACCGCCCCCGGGAGCGCAAAGTCATTCCCTAATTTACCGACGTGCGTCTGTGGAGGGAAAAGTCCGCTTTGCGTCGAGTGCAAACTAGGAATGATACTTGCATTGTTGACAAAGTCAATTGCGCTGTGTGCAAGTTAAGGCCCGTGCACTGTCCACGCCTGACACACACAGACGTGGACACGGAGAGATCTCACGTCCCCGCGGTGGCCCCGCGCCACGTGAGAAGGTGGTGTCGCGTGGAATCAGCGAGGCAGAGGCAGTCAGCCCAGGAAAACATAGGCATGGTAATCAGGAGCCATTAGGCGGTTGGGAAGCGGTGTGTCTAAGTGTGTAGAGGGTGGGGGCGGTGGGGGGGGCAGGGGCACAGCCTCACGGGGATGTGCTGCATAATCACCAGCCTGACTGTGGCAGTTGCATGCCTCCCGTCGAGATTCCCCCCCCCCGCTGAGGGAAATTGTCCATTCTCGTCCAAACGGCGCCCGCGTTGCGCGGTGCTCTGATTGCGCCGATGGTCGCATACATAAACCAGGTACATCTATGTGCGGGTGGGCTGCTTTCGACTGCGGCGCCATCGAAACAGCGGTGACAAAGGTGTTTAGCTGTGGAGATTGGAGATTGGAGATTGGAGGTCAAAACAAACTGGGGGTCTTGTGAGCGGTAGTTGTGATTTCTTTGTGATCCAGCACGACAGACTAAATGAAGTCACGTGTACTCTGCACCTCAGTCCGACGGGGTCTTGGAGACAATCTCAGACCCCGGCAACACAAGTGACGGAGAGAGACCCATGAGGAACATACAGAAATAGACACACAAACGAACTGAAAGATGGGAAGGGGACTGAAGCTGTGAGCAGTCTGCAGGGGGGGGGGGGGGGGGGGAGTGGGGGATTAGGTGCGGGGAGAGGGGGGGGGGGGAACACTAGAATAGGGTTGACTCGGAGGGAGGGTGATCGATGGCCTATATTCAGCCCCTCGAGTGGCTATTAGACTGTCTCCCAGCCCTCACAGCCCGCCAGCAGTCCCACTCACCACCACTGTGATCAGGCTTAAGAGGCTGTTGAACCCTTCGAAACAGAGACACCACCAGCGCTGGTGGGCTCTGGCCTCCCACAGACGCTTGGCTTCTTCCGGCGAAACGACTGAAAAACAACAGCCCCGGTGTGACTGCCCTCCCTGCACGTCGCTGACAACTTTTCCTCGTCGTTGTGTTATTCATGAATCGTACAATAACGTTGGCGGCTTTCCAATTCTCCGGAGCCAGCAGACCTGCGGGTTCTTTGGGATGAGACAGTGCTGCCAATTGCTAGTTGGATGGCCTGCATGCAGGCATGTGAGCAGGCCCATCCATATGCATGGCATGGCAGAAGGTAAGGGGACGGCACCTGCTGTCACTGTCTGTCGGTCTCCTCCCCTCCGACGAGGGTGACACAGGTTTGGAAAACACGTGACCATGACATCCAGTGAGACAAATGGAAGAGTCTGGGAGGTACGTCAGAGTTAATCTCCCCCTCTCGAGCAGCGCTGAGGGGGAAAACAAGCGGATCTCATGGCCTCTTCCAATCAGTGTCACTTCAGGTACATCGGAAAAGACACGCTCCAAAAAGAGCCATGACTCAACTCGTGTCGTCAAGAAACAACGTCAAATGTCACCCCAAAAAAGGGATAAAGGTTGGAACATGACATTTCGAGGGAACCCATATGTAAATGCGTAAAGACTGTGATGTGCGTAAAGACGTTCAGCGTCTTTTCGGGGTTCTCTGGTGTCGCCGATGAACCAAATCCAGATCCGAATCCAGTCACATTTAGCTGGCAGGACAGAGAACGACAAGATATCTGGTTCAACTATAATCGAACAAACTCCCTCCTCCACTCGTATATCACACGGCTTCTTGCCCACAGAGAACGGGCCATGGCAGGGAGATGAGTGAAGGGGGCCGAGGAGTCGAGATAATCGTCCTCACAAGTGACCTGTTCTTCCCCCACGTCTCGCTGCACCTGGGACACCCCGAGACAGCTGACTCTCTCGGCTGAATCCCATTGCCTTCCTTATCAGATCTCTCCTGGGTGAGCAGGTGGAGTGAGAGAGGACTGGGAGAGTGGGACTCGGTGGGCTGTTTTCGAATGAGGAGGGGCTGGATGGTGGGGGATTCAAGGAAGATATGGACAGCTGCGGCTGAGGCAGGCAACACCTCTGATTACAGTCAAGAGGTGTGAACAAGGGCTCGCTAAACCAGACGAGGGCTTGACACAGCCTTCCTAAAATCCCCGCGTGTGAAATTAGTTGTCATTTCAACAGTCCGGGGATGAATATAAGAAATGTATGTGATTCCAGTATGAAGTGCCTCCATAAGGCTGTTGGATGCTACAAAGGCTAGATCATAAAAACGAGGTATGGCACAGGAGTCAGGTGGCTGAGCGGTTAGAGAATCGGGCTAGTAATCAGAAGGTTCCCGGCTGTGCCTAATGACGTTGTGTCCTTGGGCAAGGCACTTCACCCTACTTGCCTCGGGGGAATGTCCCTGTACTTACTGTAAGTCGCTCTGGATAAGAGCGTCTGCTAAATGACTAAATGTAAATGTAAATCCTGAAGTCAAAATGATAAAGGCCAACGATTCGATTCAGTTCTGTCACTTTTATCTAGTTCATCACCCTACAGTGATTAAATTCACCTCCACCCGCAACCAGGGCAGCTAAGGCAGCACAAAAGAAAATATGCAAGACCTAAATATGGAATACACAAAACTATTGACTAAGAAATCCATTATGTTAATGATTCCTGTCAGTCAGAAGTCAGATTACCATAGGCATCACTTAACACCCTGACCTCTCAAATTGGCAAGTATTAACATGCGCGAGGCACCTGATGTTTCATAGGGCAATTATCCTAATTAACATCATTGGTATTCTGCCATTCATCTTCTCCCCCCACTCGAAATCAGTTAGTCACAGGCCACAGACAAGTTTGTCTGAACAATGAAGAGCAATTCAAATTCACAGTCAGTGTTACTCACCGATGAGGATTATGAATAAGCAGAATTGCCAAAATGGATATTGTGCCACAACTGGAAACATCACAACGTACATAAACACACATAAGATACACGCACAACCAAAAGCCAGCTCGATGTCTGTGCATGGGCATGTTGTGTCATTCAGAACAGAATCTGCACCTAACCTGAGACCTTCCCTTCATTTGGCAGAAGGTCAGACAGTGTTATTGATGCGTCTGACGGCTGGAATTGAACCCCCACAGGCACCAGACCAGGCCACACATGACGAACGCCACACTAAGACATGCAGGGACTCGCCTCTGCATCTTATGGTGCACTTTGCAAACCTCCCCTCATCACACAGAACAGTACACCACAAGTTGGAAGGCTTCACTGCTTTTTAAGATTCCCTGCTCGAAATTACATCTACTGGAACCGTAAAGTCATGGAGGCCAATTCAATATTTATAACATTTTTTGTTCCTACTACCAAAACAAGGAACACACAACAGTGCTCTGGGATTGAGAGACAGAGCAACTGTCCTACAACTTAGGCCACCAGCAGGAAAATTCATTAAATGAACACACCGGGGGAGTTAATTAATAAATAAATATCTTGGTCGGCCTCACAGCGGAGGTTCAGCCACACTGCCAGTCCCACCCCAACCCGCTAATGAGAGATTTGAGATCGTCTGAATGGGAATTGGAGAGAGAAAACAGAGAGAAAACGAGAGAGGTTCCAGGAGGAGAGGAAGAACGAGAAAGAGGGGAGCAGGGAAAGACAGAGACAGAGAGAGAGAGGGAGGAAAACAGAGAGAGAGAGAGAGAGAGAGAGAGAGAGAGAGAGAGAGAGAGAGAGAAAGAGGGGGGAAAACAGAGAGAGAGATGCAGGGAGGAGAGAAAGCAAGAAAGAGAGAGGGCACACTGAAGGCCACAGTACCTCACAGAGAGCTACGAGGGATGGAAACGCGCATAATTAGAATTCAGATCACAGGGGGAGTGGCCTCTGGAAATGAGGCAGACTGTTCCCAATCCCATGTGGCGGGCCCTGTGCTCACGGACTCTACTGTCAGCCTGGCAGAGAAAATGAGAGTTTGTGCACAGCGAAAGCATAGAGAGACAGTCCATTACCCTCTTTTCCATTAATCTCAATCATACCGGACTATCTTGCTGCAGCACAGTTCTGAAAATGAAACTACTTTCCCCATTTAAGGGGATTGATTGGGGTTTGCTATTCCCATCGAACAAATTGTGGTGTGACCTCATGAAGATCAATCACTGTTGATGGAAATAGAACCGAAAATAAGCAGCGCGGCCAGATATCACGTTCTCTTTCTACCAACCTTGTTATTGACCTGTCACTTCACATGACATGTCAGGCAAGGCAGACTGCACCCGACTGCACACACGGTATATTATCCTCATGGTTTCTCCATCTCGCGTGTGGTGCTTTAATCTGAATGAGTGTGTGTGTGTTTGGGTCCAATCAAGCGTCCATGAATGGGGTGGGGGAAGTGAAATGCATATATGTGTTTGAATGGATTTGTGTGTGCGTGTGTGCCATCGACAGTGGTTCATGTGAATTACCGCTATATTCCACCGAGGGTCTATCTCGTTCTTCCTCCTGGCAGGACCGCATTCGGGTCAGCGCGCTCTCCAGTGCGACTGAAAGATGATGGGGTCAAGCATCCCAGGGAGAGAGCCAGGTGCCCTTCCCCCCCCCCCTCCTCCCTGTTGAGGTGAGGGAGGGAGGTAGAGAGAGGGAGAGAGAGAGAGGTAGAGAGAGAGAGAGAGAGAGAGAGAGAGAGAGAGAGAGAGAGGGAGAGAGCGAGAGAGGGAGGCAGGGAGGGAGGGAGGGAGGGAGGGAGGGAGCAGCTTTCCGTTCTTATGTCCGTGAGATGTGGACCACGACACTTCTCTCTCCTCTCGGCGAACGGCCACCTGACTCCTGTCCTCAAGGTACCCACTGTACCGGCTGTTCCCTCAGGCCAAGGTGACATCAGCAGGCTCCCATCCCTCTGTTCCCCGATGAGACAAAAAGACGTACGACTGGTGCACGTGGTCAACATGACATATATATAGAACACGTTGGCATGTGAATCCTAGTGACATACGTGAGTCCCACCTGCTGGGGGGGAACTCAAGATCCTGTGGAACTGCCAGGGGAGGATGTTTCTGAGGTCTGCGGTCAACATGTCCATCGACCTTCTCCTCTCCAGGCGGGGGGGGGGGGGGGGGGGGGGGGGGGTGGTGGTGGTGTTCATGTAATCCTGGCCAGTTATCTCTGGTCCTTGAGGCATTGTAGCTGCTTACCAGTCAACCTGGATTCCTTGTGTAGGAAGGAAACCTGCCTCTTTCAGTAGGCTATAGTTATGGTGCAAAGATGTATTTTTTGGAAGGAATGATCTTCCATAGATCAGTTATTGGTGTAGACTTAACACAATGATTGCCAAATAAATGTCAGACTTTCAAGAATTGGTGAAGTTAGCCACAATAGTTTGTTTTGTTCCTAATGATTCTTAGTTAGTACAATCAGTTGTAACTGACCTCTCGCCAGCTCCTTCTCAAAACTCAGGTCAGAATGTTGTGATCCTTTTCACGAAACCATCTGTGCAGTGTTCAGAACCTATTCCATATTCAACAAGTCATGGGTGCTATTTATCTTATCTTTTTCTCTCTTTTTTTGTTTGTTGCTGGAACCCCCACGAGCAATAGTAATAAGATGGCAAGTAAATGTTGAATCTGAAAAGTAGCCTGCAGCTTCTGAGCTGTAGTCAAAGATTGTGCGCCACCTCCACTGACATCCTCAGTTTTGCTTACTATAATCATCATTTGGCTGTCCTGCCCCCCACTGGGCCGTGGACAACTAGAGACATGCGCCTTTAACACTCCGGTAATTGCTTGTAGAAATGTTTTAGTTTAATCTTCCAGCATGAAAAATAAGAGGCAGAGATGTGTTTTGATAGATTTTCTGAGGGATAATAGAATTGTATAATTCCCAGGTTGTGTCAACTGGCTGTGAAAATCAACTCCAATTTGTGCTTTTTTAGGTTGATATGTAAAAAACAACTTTGTATTACGACTTGGATCAATTGAATACTTGTGTTGTCAGTGGGTTCTCCCTTTAGGTACAGACAAAGGCAAATGCAGTGAAGAAACATCTACCATTATTCTTTGTTCATCTGTAAGTGCAACAGATTGCCCAACGTTATCATCATGAACAGTACAACACAATGTAATTTTAACAGAGCTACAAAGATTTTAAAAACAACAACACACCATCTTTTTCTGACAGTGACAAAAGTTGCACTGTGTACATAACAGAGCACACAACAGAAGTCTGACTGAATGATCAGGATTTAAATACAGCTGCCCATCCACCAGGAGGAAAATGGCCCCAGCAGGGTATGGAAACAGAAGATTGCATTTCATTTATTGGCAGAGGGATTTTTCCGTTGCCAGGACATCCCGCCAAGCTCCAGAAGGGCTTAGTTTAGTTTAAAGTCAAGAATCTTCCGGAGCAGAGAGGAGAGAAGAAGATCTGAAGATCCGAACCATGCTATGAGAAGATCATTCAACGCCAACTGCAACCTATAGCAACTGACTGTTGGTATGTTACCATGTTCAGAAAATAGCCAGTAGGCTAATTAGCGGAGAAAAAAAAGCGCAGGGTTTCCGTTATGAATACATGTGTGATGTGTTCACTCACGTCACTGTCATGTTCCTCTGTCCTCGTCTATTCGCGAGCGTTAAATTTAGACATGGGGATTGATTTGGAGAATGGATGGTAGGCGTGTGGGGGTGTCGCGCGGAGGCCTGGGATTTTCACACCGTTCTAATCATGTAAAGCAGCTTGTCCGGTTGCTTGTCAGAAACGGGTCTCGTCTGCGCTGTTCTTACCAAAGGGGATGATGGATAGAGAATGCCGCCAAATGATTGGGCGTCTTTCCAAGCCTAGTTGGTCTTGAGCTCCTGTTGCGCTTCATGACACAAGATGAGAAGAATCTTTAAGAATCTCAGGGGAGGTTCTATAGACCATTTCATCAGGGGGAAGGCACAATAATGTCCATTAAACACGAATGTAGTCATATAGTTTTCTTAATTGCAGGCATCTATTCAAACTATGAATACATATCTCCATTTATGCATAGATGCATATCTAGGTAGATTGTTGTTACAGGGCCACTGCAACAGGTCGCCCCTGAAGAATTTTGAACAACAACGTACATGTTTTGACAGATATCTTCGAGTTTTACCGGACCCGACACATCAGTTGTCCATAGCATACTCTTGTAACTGTTGGCTCCTGTAAAAAGTTGTCTCCTGTCGCCTTGCTCTTGCTTCGAAGCCAGCGGTGTAACTTTAGACAAGGTCACCCTCGGGATATTTGCATGACTGTACTTATTGAGCTGTGATGACACAGGCAGCTGATCAGCCATGCAGTTCAATACCTCGCACTGTGGACGGCTGACAATGTGGCAGGGGGAGATAATCTAACAAAGACAATAAATGTTGTCACGCTCCATACGCATACTCACACACACTCACAGACGAACACAGACACACACACACAATTGGGAATATGGTTTAATTGTTAATATTTGATTTTGTGTCATGTTTAGCTGTGGTAGTTTAAAATGATTGTGGTCCTATAATAAAAGAGGATTCCCAGTCCCAATGTGCTGGTTGATGGCATGCATACAACTGAGCCAAAGGCAGCTCTATAGCTCTCTAGCTAATGCATTTTAAACATTGCATTAACATAACATTGCAGTTGCTTTAATTTAGTGAATGCACCCGCGGTGGAAAGCATTAGCATTGACATTATTCAGATGCTAACCAGGTCTTGTTACTTTTCCTGGTGCAAACAACCTAAACAATTCCCTGAAGAATTTGGAAATAGAATGGAATTTGGAAGCACACTTGCAAGCTCATGTGTGTCACAAACATTGGCACAGTTTTCAATTTTAAATCCCGGTAATGGCATGTTAATAGGGAGGAAGTGCGTCATGTTTATAGATAATGTGGAAGCAGATAGCGGTTGAAAGCTGCCTGAAATTGACGGTGAAAGCATCAGACTGAGCAATGAGCGACGACCTTAAATCTAACCTTGTATCACTTCCACGCTCTCGGTGAGGTTTGGTAAACCATTCTTTTCAAATGAGTTACAAAGGATCTATGCAAATCGAATATATGATTTGTTTGTGGTCTCTGGACACAATCCGAAGAAATTACTGCAGAAATTACTGCAGACATCCCAACCCCCCCCCCCCCCCCGGGACGCCATCCGGACGCATGATGTACCCCTTCAACCTGCACGTACCCCCCCCCCCCCCCCCCCTCCCCAGACGCAATCAGGACACGCGATATGCACCTATCTCTACCAGAAATGACCAGACAGTCTCTCGCTCGCTAGAAATACAAAATCCCCAATTTCCGGGAGATTGTACAGCATTTGCGGGCGTCAGGGAGCCGCTATTGAAATGCGGGAGACTCCCGGACCTTCCGGGAGACTTGGGATGTCTGTTATTGTTCAATAACAGCCATGGTATGCCACTACCTTGTAACTCTACATGTTGCTACACTGCAACATGTAGTCTCCCATCCTGGAGGATGGGAGACTTGCAGTCTCAGTGTAGAGCTACACTGAGACAAAAATAAATGTTCACTGAACGATATGTTCCTCTGACACCCCTCATCCCTCATATTATGCTGTCTCTGCTTGTCAGATGCAAGCGTTTTGTACTGTACAGTCTTTTAGTTCTGTTCTTCTGGTCAAAGGCTTTTTAAAACAGGTTATTTTGCTCCTACTTCCAATACTCTCAGATAGTATAGAACGTGTGGAACTGACAGAGATTCAAACGTCCTGTTTTCAGATGAAACTCCTTGCCTGAGGAGAATGAAGGGAAAGGATGGGAGTTTGGTGTTGTTGGTGAGAAAGGGTTGTCATATGCTTCAGCACACACACACACAGACCTATCCGCTCACCCTGGTGCAAAAGTAACTTTTATCTTCTGAGAATGCTCAGTCTCTAAAGGTTACGGTTGGCCTGTAAAATAAGTTGTAGAGTTGATTAGACCAAAACTGTCTCTACCAAAATAATAAGAATCAATGTGATCTATGTTGTTGATATTATTAGAATTTGCCATATTAATAATATTCTAAAAGGTTGAATTACTTAGTAATATTACTAATCCCGTTACACATACTTCCCTACTCTATACCAACCTCCTTGGCATCTGTGTTTGGTTTTAAATTGTATAATTATGGAACAGTGCCAAAGAGAGCAAGATGCAACTTGTTAATTAAAAACAACAAAAATAATACTTTCTACTTTTTCTCCTGACATGGAAAATAACTCAATTTGAAAAAAAGCAGTGTTTCTCATGCCATTGTGGTCATATGTCACACTGAGAGCAAACTTCTATGCCTGAGAGCTGAACTCATGATTCTTTCATGAGAGAAAAGGTACTTTTGCACCTGGATTCATCATCCCTCTCTGTCAAACTCTAAGTAGGCAAAGAAAGCAGCATAGTTATCAATCCATCTGGCAGAGAGGGAAGAAGTGTACAGAAATACACATCCCCGAGAGAGCTTCAGGTTTATAATATTGACATGGGATTATGCGATAATATCTAGAAAGACTATGCGTATGTGCTTAGTCTTCTGTGAGGCAAGGCACACTGGGACATGGTGGATTGCCAAGGTCCTGTGTGAAAGCCAGATGTACAGTGAGTGAAGCCAAGGGAACATGTTGTTAGCTGAAGCTCTTTGAGGACAAACAGTTGCCCACTATCTGCTCCAGCGCCGACTCACGTTGAATTATGATGATAAATGCTGCAAACATCACACGCTCTGTACTCACTCACAAACCGCCGCAAAATCACACCCTATTAGACAATATGGCAACACATCACACTAATGTGGATTACATATAACACAAATGGCTGACACAGTGATGCTGTCTTGGAGCAAGTTATGTCAAAGCACACATTAGGTTTTAATTATGGTGAGCATCATGCTTCAGCAATTTCCAATCCTTCACATGAACACTGAAGGGCTGTATTCCATTTGAGGTGTAACAATATAAGACATTTCTGTTTGGAATAGTAAAACAAATAAAGGAAAACCCAGAGTTTGAGGTAAGTAAAGACCTTAACCATGGGGAATAAAAAAAAGAGAAAAGAATACTATTCCATCTTGGTGAATATGGAATTCAGCCGTAACAATGAATTCCACATTCAGTATTCTTCAAGTCTAGGCGTTTCTTTCCATCAGCGATTCAGTGATACACAGAGGAATCTCAGTTCTGTTTTGAAATGTCAGCCCAACAGCCTGCCATCTTTATCCCCAGGAGTTTCTACAGCTGAGCTCTCTTGGGGAAGGCAGCGTGAGTGCTTCCCACCTGGGCCTCCTGTGGGGGATCCCCTGTGGATTCACTCAGGGAAACCTACACCAAAGCACAAGCTGTGCATTTTATAAATGGCAACGGCATCGGCAGCGTCTTCCTGTATGGGGTAAGACAATTCTTCTTCCAAGAATCTTGATAAAAAACGCTCGAGAATAGTTTTTGATGGTCAAGGGCAAAAATAGACAAAAATGTGTGTGAAGTTGGAAAACATTTATTTAGCCGTACGTGTGCACGCTTTACTTTCAATAGGCTCATCTCTTTCCCTTTAGGTGGGTTCTTAAGTTTGTTTGTTGTTCAGTCAAGAGAGAACACTCTCCCTTTTCCTTCTGCTAACGGTGTAGTCACATTGATGACCCCCACCAGGAACATTTCACACCAGAATGTCAAAACAAGATCCACACAGGCCAGAACAACAGAATAGAAAGTTGCTTTGAAGCCTAGCAACAGAAAAAGAAAAAAAATCACCCACACATTCTCTTTCTAGGTCATCAGTCCCCATGGGGCTGAGAATAACTGGTAAAAAAAAAAGAACACATAAAAAAACCAATTGTTAACATAACAATTGATGCAGATGCTCTGATACACATGCACAAAACAAAAGTACTGGTACCCACCATCTGTGTGCACAGACACACAGACACGCATGCACCCACAACCCCCCCCCCCCCCCCCCGACACACAAACTTACACACGCATACAAACACCCCCGCTCATGGGGTGTCACTCATACTGTGAATAGGATTTGTTCTGAAAGCCTGGCTTTATGCTGGCTTTAGTGCAATTACAATATTTTCAGAAAGTGTTTCATCTCCCCCAGAGAGAGAACGTGGAACACTTTTAACAGTACAGCAGCACCTTACCAACATTGTTCCATCAAACAAGAAAAGAAACAATAAGCCGAGGCTCTTTCCACATACGGGTAAGCGTCATGTGGAACATGAATGTGTTTTGCCACAACACCAAAATGTTGGCTAAGGGTTGGCTTTATCTTTTTAAGGGATCTTTACGGGGATTTTACCTTTATGGTGTTCCATAAAGGTCCAACCTGAGGTCTTTTACGTCACAGGGAAGGACACCAGACATACCTTCCTCTCCATTGCCTAACCCTGTCTAGTTCAAATGTGGACAAATATGAGCAAAACCTTTGGCAGCATTGCTCATCGCAGCATCACCTGACAATTCAAGTTCAGCTTTGCCTTGTATTCTGTTGACTCGTGGCCTTGGTACCCGTCAAGGTCCAATAATACAAAGGGATGAGCTTTAAGGAAAGTTTGCAGGTTGAGTGAGCCAGATGGTCGGACCTATAAACATATTTATTATTCATTTGCATGCAAGGATATGCAACAGAACCCACTGACAATGTAAATGTGGTGTAGTAACATATTTTTCATTTAGGATAGATAAATGTGACTGCAGACCTTACAGGGCTAATGAGGAATTTCAAAAAGTTTTATACCAACAACTGCAAAAAAGAACTTTAGAGTGTTCAATACATCTCCATGATTCGTTGTTTTCAACTATTATGTTTCCTCTTTCAAATAGGATGAACCGAGACCATTTTGACGAAAGCTAAGTTACAGTAAATAAACCATCATGTAATTTTATCAGCACAAACTTGTACACCAGCTGGTTTAACATATTCCTTTGAAATACTACAATACATCTGCTTTTGACAGCTTCAATTAAAGGTTTATTGACTTTGTTCAAAAAGTCAAAGTTCCTTTGCTGAAAAATATTGAGCAGAATAGCTGAACATGTCATAAAAGGTTCCACCTGCTGGGGCCAGCCTAATTACATTTTTACCAAATTAGCATATTAACTATTGATAAGAATGGTCTTCTCATCAGTGCACCTTTTACAGATGCACAGGTTACAGCCCCCAGGGCCTTACACACTGTGCATACGCGATTATAACGAGAGAACATGAATGGCTTGTGGTGTAAATGTTAAGAGCTTAGGAATTGTTGAGCTGAGCTGATTAACCACGTTAAGCTGATTAATGATGTTGAAATAACTTTATGTTGCCTGTTTGCTGTATCAAGAGTTGTTAAGCTCAACACCAAATTTTTGTTTAATCAGAACCAAACAAAGAAGTTCAAAGAAAATATGTTTGTCTGTGCGATACACGATCAGACAGGAAGACACAGGGATTTAGCAATGCTAAGCTAAGTATTAGTAGTATGCAACTTACACATATTTGGAGTTGGTGGCACTACACATCCATACAATACATCTCTGTGATGGAAGCAGAGCCCCAGGCCCTAGAACGAAAATACCCCACTGTTTCTCCTCATCCTTCATAGCAGATGTCAGCCCACATTAACAGTCGCAATGCTGAACGGGAGAGATGCAAGGTGGTGAACACGATGTGAGGCGAGCCTGTGTGTTTCCCAACTGTCTGCTCACATATGGTTGAAGATTCACTCCGGAAAACAACCAACCTCTCTCAAACGCGGGGACGGTCCATCTGACAGGATGTTTCACATCTGGGCGCATTGTAAACGAGCCATTCCTTCATTTAGCCAAACTTCAGATTTCCCCCAGCTTCCATTCTGGTCGGGACATACTGTTTGGAAGAGACAGACTTCCTAAACTCGGCAGTCGATTATTCAGAGAAACAGCTGCAGAGGAACTGGGGCATTCAAAGCAATGTTCTCCTTATGTTGCAATGTTCTCCACACTATCCCGAATATACCCACGGAACGCATTCACAGTGTGTCTTCAGTCCATGTCGGCGTGTCGATCTGACAGTGTGCTATTCAAAGGAACTCACACTCGATGTGTCCCGTAGTTGGGCCTCAGTTCGTCTCATCTCCTCCTGGGACATGACATGGCAGCAGATGCATGACAACATCACCTGTATGTTCAGTTTTCCACCGTGGACCAATGGTCAGCCAGTCGGACCAGCGCCAGGTTCCCCCGGAGAAAGAACAACCAGCTCGAATAAAGAGGGGAAACAAAGCTGCTCTTTGTGGTTCCTCCCGGTAAACATCAACAAGGTCCTCAGTCCCCGACGTCTGGTCGGACACTAAATAATGAACTTGGTAAACTCCATCAACCTTGAGCTCACAGAGTAATTTAAAAGTATGGCCTTAGGAAGCTTGTAAAATGTGCCTCCTGTTAGGAGAGTTTTAGCCGGATAAAGTATCTTCGTTATTGTCGGGCCGTGGCATTCTGCCAAGACTGAGCATTTCAGCTGCTCTCGAAGAAGTGGGCGATTCACAAACATTGTGAAAGGACAGGAAGTAAAATCAAGTTTTCGGTTCCGGCCATCCAATTATATTTCTCCTCTTCTGCTCTTCTTGAAACCTGCATTCTAAATATCGCCACAGAACCCTGTATGTGAATGGACCACTTTAATTATCACAAGCAAGTCCATGAAACATGAAAGTGTTCTCAAATACTTTTGACATGGGATGAAAGCTTCGATGACAATGGTGCCATTCGGAACGACACAGCTAACGCTTTGTGAACTTTGACAAATGACACAATTGATGCCGGGCTTCAAACCCCCTCCTTACCCAGCCAAGGTTCTCAGCGCCCACCCTGCCTACGCATTCTCTGACTTATCATTCATTTTCTCACTATCTTCAACAACATACTCAGTGCGAGGGAAAACTTCCTGCAAAGTCAAACTGGTCTGATTAATGCGAGCCTCCCTGCAGGTTTCCAGACATGTAGCTGCCATCTGAAGTGAATCGTTGGTTTCCGCTCCAGCCCAGTAAAAGCTGCGTTTTGCGCTCCTCCTTCTCAGGTGTATCAGACAGACAGGTTGGGAACCTGGCAGCCATGATGAGCTGGTAATGAGGACCCTTTCCTACCCAGAAGCCTCCCCTTCCTCGGCAACAGGAAAGGTCAGGCTCCAGGAACTGCTGCAAACTCGCCAAAAGGTCAAATTGACGGGAGGCAATCTTCTGCTCAAAATGTCTGGAGATTATAATGAAAACGACCCAAGGTTATGCAAAAAGGGAGGTAACTCGGTTAAAGGGGTTGACAAAGAATAGCGCTCCTTTACGGAGAGGCCACGCACTTCCAAAATAAGCAGTGCTTTCATGTGAGAGTGCAATATAGTATTGTACTGAAGCATTATTGAGATAATGTCAAAGAAGGATACCATTTTAAATAGGTATTCGGATCGTTTTGCCTGATATTGTGAAGAGAAATGTACGTACCAGTTTAAGATTACTCTCGCCCGAGGTTTGTCTAGATGAAAGCACTGAACAATGCTAAGGCACTGTCAACGTATGTTATAATAAGATGTCAGAACTCTGCCCAGGCAATGTGAAACACGGGAAAGCATATATAGCCCCCTGTCATCTTCGCTGCCAGTGTGTGTCATTTCTGAGGATACTTCTTATTAGCAGTCAGGGGAACAGTGGCTATTTTCCACCAACGCTAACTCAACGCTCCTCGTTTCTTCTGCTTATCAGACAGAGTCAAACAGGTGGCACGGGGGCCATGGTTTCTCAGCCTTGCATATCTTACAATGGCTTACCAACCTTCCTCACCAGCTTGATGGACTCGATCTCTAAATAATAGAGTGGACCACTATTATTCTGGGATATCCAATTTAATATGATGAAAAAGTAATAGACTGTAGCTTGTGCAGGATGGGAAAGGCGAAATATTCTAAAGGGGTTTCAGAGGAAAAGAGAAGTGCATCGTTTCACATATTGGTGCCAAGTCTATTACTTCGGGGTGTTTGAATGATTTTACACAGAAACACTCCATGGGCAAGAGGGGAACAAGTGAAAGTTTAATTTCCTGTGTTCGTATTTCGTATTCTGCCACATAGAGAAATCAAAACTCAGAAGAAGAACTTTTGTTAAGTATCTCGTTCTGATTTCAGGCTCTCTAGGCAGCCTCCTGCTAAGGGTTGGCAACGACTCCAACATATTTTCCTCGTCTGTTTCGGGAGCTAAGACGATGGGGAAATCGAGGAAGGACAACGGCGGGAGGTGGAGTGAGGAGACGAGAGGATTGGAGCGCTGGAAAGAAGGGCTTCCTTGATTGGAGGAGGCAAGATGATCCTTGAGAAATGACTGAACAAAGGGGGGGTGGCTTCTTACACATGTATTCACCGCTGTCACCCACTGTGGGTTTTAATTGAGACATCCATCACCCTGACTAGGTCAATTTACCTGTTGAGGACACCGAGGCCTCTTCATGCTTTATGAAGTATCTTCCAGCCCTCCTACTCTCCAATACAATCTCCAGGCGGAGAGTTGGGATTAGGGAGGACACTGGGAGAAGGATGAGAACACTGCTAATAGCATAGTGAGACGTTGTCTCTGTCATTTCCAATCCAATTATCTGGTAATTAATGCTGAAGGGCTTCTTTTAAGTGTTCGTCAGTCACTTACCTTGTGCAATAATCAATGGTTTGCCAAAACAACCAGGAGTGGATTCCTTGCTGCTCCAGAGGACTTAATGCCGAAGAGTCGAGAATCAGACCAATTATAATGACATTGTTATGCAGATTGCTGATATTGTCTGTGCTGATGGGACTGTTGAGTATGTGGGTGCATGTTAAACCTTCTCCAACCCCTCCCCTCTCTCTCTCTCTCTCTCTCTCTCTCTCTCTCTCTCTCTCTCTCTCTCTCTCTCTCTCTCTCTCTCTCTCTCTCTCTCTCTCTCAAGCAGAATGGGCCTGCAGCCCAATACGTCCTCTGTGTGTGCCTCATGTTAAACATGCCGCAAAGGTATTTTTTCCACAGATAATGATATACAAACAGCAGATAATTAACCTATCATGCCATTCAGAAATTATTGTAGAGCCTCCTGCAACTATTTACATTGTCACAATATGTATAGACACGGTCATTGTTTATATTTGCATCGGCAAATATAAAATACATGCGTACATGAGACATAAATAGGCCTGTGCTTCGCACCACAAAGAAGGTACAATTTGATAGACAGTTTAGGTCATTTGCATGAAAAAAGAAGCAATACCGATGAAGAACAATGACGTTCCATGGATGAGATTTTCTCAACACAAAGCTCAACCTTTCTTTGCTGCCATGTTTGATTTTCACTACAAACAAATCTCTAAATTATACCTTTTGATCCACCCTGCACATTCCACATCGTATTGACATTTTAGGATTCCTCTCGCAGGGTGTCGTGGGAGGAGGTGTGGGAAGGAAAGGTTGGCTAGCTTTTTGTGTATTTCCAATTGCCGACTTTTAAATCCAAAGAGACACCCAGGGTAGAAAAACTGGGATGATCAATGTAAAATGAGGCGGTGGAGGTGAAACACCATGTTAAAAGACCAAGGCTGACTTCAGACCCCAGACGCCTGAAATCACAGTATTTGGTCTCCTTTGTGGCTGGTGGGGTTAGCAATTACACAAAGCAACCGGAATCGATACAGCCAATTCTTCATGATACAGCGGTGTCAGTGGAGTTTAGAAGCCACAGATTAAAGTTAGCTGACAGAACAGCAAAACCAATACTGTGGAAGGCAACTGATCAGGTGACACTGGTGATAAGGACAATGCACTGCACAGCATAAACTGGCGAGTGAGAAACCTCTAACAGGTTGTTGTCCTCACCATTAACGCTCTCACAATTCACTTAGCAACACTGAACATAAACATAGAAATAAATAGAACGCCTCAGATGTAGAGCTTGACTTGAGTTATTAACGCCTAAACTCCTCCGCTTGTTACATCCACACTTGGGTCTTTTTTACATCGCTCCAGGGAGTGCGGATTTAACCATTCATATGGGGGTCTGGATGCATGCCTTTGTCCGACCTTCTCCATGTCAGAGAGTGATAGGAGAAGGGGAGGTGTCGGTCAGCGTGTGTCCATTCATCAATCAGGCATGGTACTGATGGGCTCTAATGACCTTTACAGGCTGAAGTCCAGACCCTCTATAAATATTAAATGAAGTTCACCTCCAGAACCAACATAATCCTAACACGGACAGTACGGTACATTTAAGCAAGGATGTGGCACTGGTCTCAATCTATAGGATATCTGTCAGAATAAATACCATATTTCACTATAAATTGACAAGTTATACAAACATACCTGACCTGTAATATAATTTGACAGTGAACATTTAAAAAAAGTTGAAAGAAAACCAGTGATGGTAGTAGAAGACTCTGTGCCTTGTACATTTCCCACCAAATGTGCTGTTCACGAATCCAAACAACACAACCCTTTAGTACCCAGCACCAGTCATTTTTCTGTTGTTCCAGAGAGGGACCTCTTGGCTGCATTGCAGATATAAAATTCATATTCCGAGTCCGGAGCTTATTTTTCCCCTGCACCAGGCCCTGAACAGAATGTAATGATGAGCGTGGAGAGGACCTTTCTGCTGGCCCCTGCCAACCTCTCACCACCTCCCCTGGTACCACGTACCACACCTGAGACCACAAGTTTACCTCAAGATCAAACCGCTCCGGGAGTCATCTGATGGCAAACAAAATGTGTTGTTGGATATCAACAGGGCACGGGGGGGGGGGGGGGGGGGGGGGGGGGCATGTCTACATCACAGCAACAGATACTCAGTTTTAGTCACAGTAAAACCGCTGCCAAGCGCATTCTCCCAATCCTGGTTGCATGTATCAGCATGTCACCCTAACCTTCACCTTCGCATAGAATGCCAATGTTGTGTAGTTACCGATCACATCTTTCAGAGACAGGGTTGAGAATCCTTTACAATGTTTGGAAGTAGAACTCCGCTTGTGTTCGGAGTACGGCTGTGCCTGCGAGTGTGTGCGTGCGCGAGTGAGAGAACGAGGGAGTGATGGAGTGGGAGAGTGAGGCAGTGAGTGAGTGAGTGAGGCAGTGACTGAGTGAGTGAGCGAGTGAGAGAGGGGTGCTTGTTTCCAAGGTAGCTGCGCCACGTGGATTCCCAGCCCGGGTGTACTGTTGGGGAGATGGAGGCAGGAACGTAAAGGTAATTGGGTGAGTGTGGTGCTAGGCTCCATTGGAGTAGACCTCCAGGGGCTTTAAGATAAGGCTCACGTATGAAATTGCAATATTTAAGCAGAAAGCACCAAGTGGAATGCTAAGATGACTTCTCCCTCGCTCTCTCTTTCTTCCCATCCCTCCACCACCCCCACACCTCTTCTGTCATTCTCTTTCTTTATCTCTGACTCATTCTCTTTTCTTTGCCCTGTTATCCTATACTGGGGGAGTCATATAGCTCGCTATGCCATTAAAGACTTAATGCAATGGCTCTGTGTTAATTACTATGGCACTAAACCCTGAAATGGGGTTTTAAAACTGTGTAATTGCTCTAATTATGTGTCCTTACTAACCTTTCTATGGACTTCTGAAATTCATGATAGGCAACATTAGTAATTGAATACTTTTTTAAGGACAAATGATGGCTGACATATAGCTTGTTGTGAAAAAAACACTTACAGAGAGTGTGGTACTTTTCTTACTAAAAACAAGATTTTCTGATATATTGTTAAAGTCATTTTGATGTATAATGAAACAAAAAATGTATTATTCCTCTATCCTCTGTGTTGGGCTTAGCGCAGACACATTCTACAATGTATAAATGATGTGTTCATGTCTTGTATAATGATAAAAACTATTTTCAAAAAAGGAGTAAATAACTTGTTATTCTTCTTTCAGTTCAAAGGCTGCTCAGATTCATGTCTGGATCTGTCTGCCTGGCAGCCAGCAGGGGGGAGTGCTGATCTCTCATACCTGAGATAGACAACACACACACTCGCACTCACACACATACACACACACACACACACACATCCACACACACACACACTCGCACTCACACATACACACACACACACACACACATACACACACACTCGCACTCACACACATACACACACACACTCGCACACACACACACACACACACACACGCACACACACACACACACACACACACACACACACACACACACACACACACACACACACACACACAGTGCACAACAAACATAGACACCCCCACACACATGTATGTGAGTATACATACTCACATTGATGATACTTACCAGAAACAAGGATATTTGACAAAACAAATATTGGACAACTAGGCAAGCAGCCTTGTGTTACAATCTTGTGATGAGCATTGTAAATCCAAACATTGACAGACAAACTCTATTAGCTGACACAATTGTTCCTTGAAATGATACTTTTTCGACATCAAACTGAGATCGCGACTAATGAATATTTTACTCACAGTGAATTCTCCCCTCAGCCATTCAAACTGCCATCATCAGAACGGATTGAAATGAGCAGCTGTCATCCGTGACTGTGACCCAGCAGCGGTGTCAGAGCATATCCGGAACCCTCCTCTCACACAACGGCACTGTGAGTGCTGGGTGAAAGTGTGCCCCATTGTGTTCTGCCCTGGCTGTTCACTTGACAGAGAGTAGGTGCTAACAGCACATCGAAATGCTAAAATGACTCCCGGCGTCGCCAAGTCAAGGACGGCTCGTTGTGTCGCAGGGATAACAGTGTGGTTTTGGGTGCCTGAAACATCAACGCAGCCCCTTAAAACAGCAGCGTTTGGTGCCGGATGGAGGGGATGATGATGATGATGATGTGTCGTCGATGATGAAGATGGTGTGGAGGTGTTCCATTACTGTGCTGTAGAAGGAAAATAAACTGTTGTGCAAAGGTACTTTGTAGAGTGTGTCAGCAAGGGGGTTTCTGACCATTCTGGCGCCCTTTACTGTATTATCACCAAAAATACATACAGTTTGAATTGCCACCAAAATATATATGTACCATACTTTTGCAGGTTGTGCCCTGGCTGGTGTCTTGCAACATCCCTGTGTGTGAGGTCCTGGTTATCCTCTCCAGCCATTCTGTACCCACCTGTCAAGGATCCGATTGTTCTGGAAGGGTTGTTGTGATGGAGGGACATAATCCCTGTTAGAGAGCGTTCACAAAGCTATTCACTACATTAGGGCCTATTGTCCAAACACTCACAGTTACTGTTGGATTTTCTAACCAGGCAATAACAAACGATGGTTACTGATCTCACCAGCAAGAGTATTATACTTACAACTTGTGGGATCCTAATAAGATAAAGATGAATACACATTTGAATGAGTTTAGTGTCTACGTACTATTTCCATACACCATGTGAACCAATGCTACAAAGTGTCGATTCAGTCTGTAGCATTTCTTTGGTAGCTTGGTAGAGTAAGCTACTGCTTTATTATCATGAGTATTTATGACAGGCGTCCTATAGTAAACACTTTCGTTTTGGGTAGTTTAGTGGCATTGTCAGTTACAAGTCGATCCTGTACAAAGGTAAGTAAAAGTCAATACACTTACAGAGGTCCTCGCTGCAAGCAATCACAGTAGGCTGAATATTCTGGAAGGCTTGAGCTCAGTGACAGTGGGAGGTGTAGTTGACCAATAAACGTTGACGCATGTCGACGGCCTGCACAGTGCACACCTTTGCGCAGTGGGGTGACTCCCTGCATGTGTGATTCGACTGAATCACCTTTCAACGGCCAATACATTTATATCAATGCCTGCCTTTCCTATTTGCTGGGCGGTGCATTATTCATAAAGTCTTATCATCGAGGCTGTTTTTCAACCAGCTCCTGTTTTCCAGGGAATGTCTGTTGCGATGCCGTTGTTTTTTCGTTTGTTTATTGTCACCTCCAGAGTGTAATAGCTATGTTTTTGCCGGCACTTCGTGTGAAAGGGTAGTTGTTCCTAGTCTGAATGATTCTGCTAAGGCTTTGTGGTGTGCAAAATACTGGGCTATCATTCGGGTGATGCATCAACGCAAAATTGTAGGCGCGGTTCGATCTGGAGGTTAAACATCCAGGGAGCTAAAATAACAACAAAGCAGTTGAACAATGCACATCATAAGACGAGAATCTGACGACTGCCTGCTACAGGGAGCTTGGAACAGATACGATCTCATTCAGCACATTATTACTGCATCATTACTAGGAAGTAGATATATGTCAGAAATATTAACCTATCAAGCATTGCACAGTCAGTCGGTGAACACGTTTAAGAAAGCTTTATTACTTGCGGCCGGCCCACAAGGAGACAAAAACATCACACACCATTGTGCTACAAAGTTTGTCTGCTAGCATGTTGTGCTAGCTAGCTATTTAAGCAGCCCCACTCTTTACAGTCATTGGTTAAGACAAAGGCATGCAAATGTCCCATGGCTCTTCTTCATTGGCTCTCTTGCATAGACCTGGCGCGCGTGTGTGCGTGCGTGTTTGAGTGTGTGCGCTCTTTGACCCCTGTAAGCTTGACCATATGATTCACCCAACACAGATAAGGCCAGACATCTTTTATGGCCTCTCCAGTAAGAGAGAGTGGTCAGCCCAGGTCACCTTGTTTTCATATGCCCCAAAGTTCAGATTTGGGGGTAGGCCTCTCTCTACACACAAGGAATGCTGAACACAGAATCATTCTTATACAGGATAAATGTGTTACATCTTCAATTTTTCCAACATATACAAAAGAAGAAAACTTTTGGAGTCAAAAACAAGGTTTTTCTTTTTTTCTTATTAAATGATTATTATTAAATTATACAGTGTTACACACTGTATATTCTTGATCTTCAAGATGTACGGTTCATTTGATCAAAACACAAGTTAAGGCAGTCCCTTAGTGTGTGTCTGGCCTTTTCAAAGCTCCACAAGCCAGGAAGAGAATTCATGAGTTGCTGGAACAACCAGAGAGAAGGTGAAACTCCAGCGTACAGATTGGGAATATACAGTGTACAAATAACACAAGTATTTTTGAAAGGTCAAATAATAAACGGAGAATTTCCTTACAGGAAAGGTTGTGAAAGATATTTATGAGGTTCAGAACATTGTGCAACCTTTCTGTGTTTGTCTGTTTATTAGAGAAGTGTTCTTACCTTACCCAAAGTTCAAGGTAAAGGGACGTATGAAGAGGGAGAGCAAGCTTGCGTTCACCTCGTCTATTCCAGCTGAACACCACCTCGCTTACAGCATTTATGCATTTCTTCCCTTGTTTTCAAACATCTAGGGTGTGCACACCCACACACCCCTTTGTAAAGATTTTTCCGATGTAATTGCATCATGAGTCTACCATTACCTCTGGGCCATCTTGTTGGCAGGGACAACACGATGAACCAACGTGTATTTGTCAGGTGGACATTCTGTGCTGAGAAAGACAGTTTGCTTGTTAATGAAGCGAATGCAGGGAGCTTGAGGGAGAGGGAGGGAGAGCAGAAAGAAAAATGGAGAAATAAATGTGAATAGCTTCTTCCCAAGTGGGTAACCATAGTTACTTTCTAAAGAGCTGTGAATATGTGTGTGTGTGTGTGTGTGTTTGTGCACGCGTATGTCTCCCAAGGAGAATAGAAACAACAGTTCTAAATCCCTGTTTCAGGCTTACAGAGAAAGCGATGTCCAAGCCTTTGTTATCTGATCTGAGACCTTCATATTGTCACAGACACCCTTTCCAATCTAACGCCTGCGACAAGAATCCCCTACCCTCGAGTAGATAAACCCATTAATATTTGGAGATCCTTCTTATCGCCCGGCTGTGAATTATAATACACATTGTTGCCCAAGGAAAGGAGCTGGATAGCTTTGCAGGGTCACAGATGCAGTAAAGCCTGAAGCCCAAGTGCTGTTTGTGCATGTCAATGAGCATGGAACAAAGTCAGCATCGCAATGGCTCACTGGTTGATTCTGGAAACTTCTATCCAAGTTTCGGAGGGATCCAATGACGCGTGCATCTCTATACCTGGGTTGTACCCTCAAGTATTCCTCTTACTTCTGACAGAGGTGAAACGGCTGGATCTGGCTTGGGAAAAAAGCACGCATCCACACTATTAGTATGTATCTGCCCTCTCACTGTTGGAGTGTAACAAGTTAATTAAATGTGCCAAGCTGAAAATTTTTCCCATTCCCAATGTTCAGTGAGAGCTCTTCCATACTGTATACATTTATTTCAGCCTTCATCTCAGTGCGTCCGACCATATGAAAGGAACTGTCAAGCGAGGCGAGATTACGAATTTCCATTAGCCGAGCCAGAGAAAAAGATGAACCCACAGACACCTATTTCAATCCTCCTCGTGTACAGGAGCTAATTAAAACGAATGCTGTTCATTTAAAACCAATTAAAAAGAAGACACGGTCATAATCATGGTTGGTTGGTGAGGAGCATATGCTGTCCCTAGGTTACGACTTCAATCTAAAAGTGAACAGCAGGTAAGGGTGGAGGGGCGTTGCGGCGCTACAGCAGCACCTCCGGCCGGAAGTAGCTGCACGCACTAGCTCTTAATCCGGATTCAGCCAGTCAAACTGAGCATGTCATGCCCACAGCAATACTGTGGTCAAAATCCACGAGTGCAGTTCATATATATTACAATGATTTATGAAGTACTGGGTGAGTGAGTCCAGCCATTCATTGTATATCGTTAAAACACGTTATTAAAGATATTGTGAAGCAAACATCCTTTTTACGTCCATGTTATATGGCCGTGAAATCTTTGTAAAGGTGGGCTTGAAGGCTTCACTTGCTTCAAGTAGCCAACAATATTCCTGGCCACACAGTTATAGTAACATGGCAATCAATGCTCATTTACGACTTCACGCACGTTCACGTTATGTATTTGTTGTTTTTAGGGAGTAGGGACCACACAAACACGCCGTCACTGTACACACAATCTCTTGATGTCACCAATCATTAACTTCGAAAAAGACGTCGTCTGTGACAAATGACGACAAACGGCGACCATGTGTAAACCTTTCGCGCCTCCGCCTCGTTTACCGACGGGTCTGAGAAAGCTGCCTGACAGCGAAAGAAAGACTTGATTGGAGGGAAGAAGGATTCTCCCGGTCGGCGTACAGGTATCCTGTGGGTCTGCGTGTCGCTGGGCGGCCTGGCCGCTGGGATGCGGGCAGGGGGAGTGGGACATGGTGGGTGGATTGTTTGAGCGAAGCTGGCGGGGAATCTCTCGGCTCGACCCTTCCTCCAGCTGGATTAGAGCTGTAGAGCCAGGCTCATCGAGCCCTGGACCTGGGAGCAGAGAGGCAGGATTGAACTGTTCTCGCCGGCCACCTGTTAGCGCCTCGACTGCCTCGCCCAATTAGTTCCAGCAGCATGCTGTCTGTCACAATGACTGCCAGCCTCAGTGACATGCATGGTTTAAGGTTTAATTACCCCAGGATCAACACACTGGGGTGGGAAGGGTAGAGGTAGTGGAGTATTGGATAGAACCCCCCCACCCCCTCCAACCCCTGTATGCATGCACGTCTGCACACACACACACACACAGACAGACACACACACCCACACTTAAACACACACACGCAGGAAGCGAACCTACATCGCTAGAATGGACAGAATCAATCATTGTGTCCCTGGAAGTTGGAGTAGTTCTGGAGTTTCGAAAACAGAGAGTGATGTTGTGGCTAAATACTGTTGTTCGTACGTGTGCACATGAAGTCCATGTCTGTGTTTGTGTGTTTGTGCATGTGTGTGTGTCTATATGTGTTCCAGGCAGAAGGCAGCTGCTCACAGCAACTACAATCATGGCTCCGGGCGGGCATGTAATACTTCACATCAGCAACTCTTATGGAGCAAGAGAGAAAAAGAGAGTAAAAACTGGCTATGGACAGCATTTTGCTTCACAACACATATGGGCTGTGTCTTTATATAAAGAGCCCCCCCCAGCCACCCCCCCCCCCCCCCCCGGGGCTCCCGATTCCCTGCGCAACTCAGTCAGCTGTGAAAGTGGACACAGCAATCTGTCCAATTGTTACATTTCTGTCAGATAATGTTTGACATGCCGGATAATTACTGATTGTGAGGAGAGAGCTGTGAAAACGAACAGGGAAAACATCGCTCTAGATTTGGAGACGTCACACTGGGAGCAAAGGCAGCCGTTAAGGCCTGCAGTCTCCCCGCCACCGTCTACAACATACACTACTTTTTACTCCCGAGCAGTGGGAAGTAAAAAGAAAAACGGATGCATATCCGTGCGAAAAGCACGTTTTGCATCCTGTCTCCAAACAGACATTTTGTGCGGTGACCATTCTGAGGAAATTTGCCCGCCATCCCAATCTTCCCGGTCGCTGACTTGACAGACGCAGTCATTTCCCATCACGCACCTGGATCCCACCTCTCCGGCATCACAACGGTTACCGACGTAATGGCGCGGGGCGCTGGTGCTCGCTTTGTCTACTGAGCCGGAGCTTTGGGCTCGTTTGCAGGGCTGTCCGGGCGAGGCAGAGGGTTCACACGGCGAAGGTCACGCATTCGATCCCACTCCCAGGAGGGATTGGTGTCGTCTCGGACGACTGTCCGTCAGGAGAACACAAACAGGTCCCATCGCGAGTCCGCATGCTCTGTCGGTCAGGGTAGGCCTACCCTGACGTTGTACAAACGTCGCTCCTGTCTGACGAAGCGCGAGAGGTGAGTCTCCATTCGGAATGCTATTATCAGGATCATTATCATTATCAGTGAGGTGATATTCTCGTTGGTCTAATTTGGTCCCTGGCAGTGTCATTCAATCAGACTCCATTTCCTCAAACAAAGAAACGTAATGAGCCTGTGCTTGAAGAGGGGAGGATAAGAGGAGTCCAGTGCAGGTGGGAAAAGCCAGTGCAATTACCTTCCAAGGTGAACGACTGATCAGTATTCGACTGGGCTCACTGGAAACAATAGCAGTGTGCAATTTTCACATTATTAACATAGATCTCTAATTCCCTACAATCATTTCATTCACAGAACAGAAGATTATTTCAATTTCCAAAATGCTGTGCAAGTCTCCAATCTCTGTCTTATAGCATGCCTTTAACAACATGTCGCCTTTTGACTGCCAAAATAAATCCTTGTAATATAGTTATATACATGTTCTGCACGTTTTGGAAAAATCTTGAAATTCAAAGATATCCTATATCTAGCAGTTCATTAGATTCATGTCATGAATAACTGCAGGAGATCTCCAATACAGTCTGTCTATGTCACTTCATAAAAAGGGGGCAATATCAAATTATCTTTTTTTGTGAAGAGTTCTGAGTAAGTTCGTGCACACCACCCTCCCTAACATATTGAATTGATCACAAAGCCACACAGGGATTGGCTGGTCTCATACACCCAGTCCTGCTCTGGTTCCACACAGTAGGAAAGGCTTCAGTTGGGAAGGACAAAGGTTGGAGAAATCCATCATCGGTGTGCACTCCTCTTCCGATTGCAGGTGAAATGAGACATTAGCGGATACAAGAATTAGTGAACTACACCACTGGCTGCGACTGGTCGTGTGGGTGAGGCTGCGTCTGTGTTGTGGTCGGTCCACCTGAGAGCTGAATGTACTGCTTGGCTTCCCGGAGCGGCTAGCCGCACGGTCAGAGGCTGGCCTCAGGAGCGGCTGGCCAGGGTCAGAGGCTGGCCTCAGGAGCGGCTGGCCAGGGTCAGAGGCTGGCCTCAGGAGCGGCTGGCCAGGGTCAGAGGCTGGCCTCAGGAGCGGCTGGCCAGGGTCAGAGGCTGGCCTCAGGAGCGGCTGGCCACGGTCAGAGGCTGGCCTCAGGAGCGGCTGGCCAGGGTCAGAGGCTGGCCTCAGAGATGTTTCCTGGGTTGTCACCTCTCTCTGGGTAACACAAACAAATTGCTTTTAGTTCTCCTTCGGCAGCTCAAGAATAGGGATCGTAATCGGGTTAACCTCAGTGGCCTGTGACTGTGAATACGTATATCTTACTGTTGGGATTGGCACGTCTATTAGATACGTCCTATATCGTTCATTTCTTCAGAGGAGAGCGAGAGAGAGAGAGCGCAAACGAGGGAGAGAGAGAATGATAACGAAAGGAAAAAAGGGCCGGTTTTCCCCCACTTGATTTAAAAGGATTGGAGTTCCATCCCTCCATTTGAAAGCGCTGGCTCAGTCATCCCTGGTTATGAAAGGGGACTGTTGATGGCGCTGCCACCTGCGAGAGGACCATTTGCCAACGTCAGGATCCATTTACAGCGTAGCTGCAGTCTCCAGGCTGGACAGACGACTGACCTCAATAGTAAACTAGGAGTGGAGCAGGGATCCTGTTTGTTCACTGGTTGACACGTTGTTACAGGAAGTACACTACTGTACACAAACACCGCGAGTCACACCTTCTACAAAAAAACACACACGCACGCACGTGCTGTCACATGGTCTTTTTGATTTCTTTTTAATCAGTTTTTTTTTGTTATGACTGTAATCACATGCGAAAGGTTTTTTTCTTCCGGGATCGAACACGATACGCATTACCCAGCCTCATCACAGACAGGGAACTAAGATGGAGGAAGCACGACTGAACACACACACATGCAGCTAGCTGCACTAATGTAAAGGATCACAAGGCTTACCTCTGTCTGAAGTTGGAATCCCATTATTTCAAGTATCATTCATCAAGCAGCAAAGCCTCGCAGCCTTTAGGCAAAGGAGGCATGATGAATGCCTAGCATGGGCACAAACAGTTTCCTTTCAGTCTTTGAGATGGTAATTATAACTGCATAATGTGTCCCCAGAGATCCTCGGAAATTACTGGCTGGGACACTGGGTGTCACCTAAACAGTCATCCGCAATACATCACCGCTACAACAGCGGACTAAACGCAGCGCCACAAAGTCACATGGAGCCTGTCTCTGCAACTGTTGCAATGACTAATGTTTTGAGGAAACCAATGCATTGCAGGGCTGGTAAAGATACCAAATGTTTCATTAGGCGCGTGCATTTGGATGTCAAATGCTCTCTGCTATCTGAGTGGGTATGAACATCTGGCAGAAGGAACTTGGATATTTATCACTAACAGTCAACTTTGCCCCTACTGTACTGTACAAACACAAACCACAAGTGCCTGCTCTGCACTGCCTTGCGATTTATTTCGATTGGGCTGCAACTGTGGCGAGTAGGGTCATTGCGTCGACTGGTTCTTGACAAGGAAGTGGCCAAACTGTTCTAAATTGGCCACAACCTCTACAAGTCAAAGAGGTGAAAGCATTGGTCTTCATAGGGTGCCTCTTTGAAGAGAAAGATTCGAGGGCACAGCCATGGGCAATAACACAGAGCCCACTTTAGCGGTTCTGTCATGGTCTTTATGGACCGCCTGATGGAACATAATTGACTACAGGTATTGTGATCATAGTCATTTCTGCTGAGGCGCATGCTTTCATTTTGTTTGGAGAGGCCATGCCGACTGGACTCTCGCCATCTCTCTCTCTCTCTCGCTTTCTCTCATGTCATTTTGTTGTTGGAGCAGTGCTCCAGTCCTCCCACTTTCCTTCCCAACCTCCATCCCTCCTTCATGACACTGCTTCCACTTTCCCTTGTCCCTCTGCCCCCCAATCTCTCTCTTTCTTTCTCTCTCTCTCTCTCTCTCTCTCTCTCTCTCTCTCTCTCTCTCTCTCTCTCTCTCTCTCTCTCTTCCCCTCTCTTTTTCCTCTCGTAGTGGGATTTGCTTCCCTTGGATGAATCCGGTAACAGATGGTGCTCATGGCTTATAGGTTCTGACTGGCTCTGCATCTGAGGGCTTATCGCGCTGTGACCTGGCCAGTGTGCTTCCGGAAACATCCGGCCAATGGTTCATATCTGTTTATGTGGAGCAGGCGGACCTATGGGACCCCAGTTTCTGGTCCGTCGCACAGGGGGGCTGAGCGACCATTGCCCCCTTCCCTCTGTTTGCTCACTGGGGGAGGCGATATCCCCCCCTAGTTTGACCCCCCCTCCCCCCCCCTCCAGGAAGGAAGCAAAGAGTCACTGAAAAGGGCAATTTAATATCATGGCTGTGCAACTCTGAACATTGTATATCCTATCTGTCCTCCCATGCAAGGCATTGTGGGTGTTCTAACCCGCCATGTGCTGCACAGAAGGGAGATAACGGAATAGAATCGGTGGGAAACAGGAAGTGGTATGAAAACGTGCGGATGAGATCAACAACACTCTGGAAAAAAGGTTGTAGAGATGGGTAGAACTCCAGCGAGAGTTTCATCTGTTATGGAGCACTTCATAGATTAAGCTCACTGTTTAGAACCGAAGCGGACACAGCAGTTTCCATGGTGACCACATGGCCATGTACTGTACGTAAAAAGGGGCCGAGTAATATCTTATTAAGCTGATGACATTACATTTCCCATGTGACCCACCGCAGGACTATCTCTTTTTTGTGAGCGCACGACTTACAAATCTTACAACCGCAACATTATGGTTCGTATCCAACGGCTCTGACATCACATTTGATCGCTTCTGACAGGTGGCTTTCGGCCCGTGGCTTAATCGGATTGGCTCGGCACCACAGTGGGAGCTGGATGGAAGACATCCCAGGCTCCAAGGTGTTCCAAGGAGAAGCTTAGAAAGCACCAGTAGGTGACACTGTTCCCTGTAGATGGCAGAGAAACCCACCTCTCTTTCAAAACCCTCCACGGTGCGTGTGTGCGTTTTGGCTCGCGCGTGTGTCCCGTTCGTGTGTCTGTGTACAGGAAACCAGGTTACCTAACTTTCGTGTTGTCCTTGTTAACTCCAGTACGCAGTCTTCCAGTACTGAACACAAATACATACATGACCAGCCAGGCAGTTCACATTTTACTCAGACGAAGGCCAAAAAGAAACGACGTCAAATGCCCTTTGGTGTAGGTGCACCTCAGAGTAGGATACAATGAACAAGCCCTCTGGTAAAACTGGAATACTGTAGTTCCTATGCTGACAAATGAAATATGTGTTTGGGGTGCAGGGGGATGGTCAAGGGCACGGTCATGGTTGCCTGAGCCCAGGAAGTTGTGTACCCGAAGCGCACAAAGTGTCACCAGCCAATCACCATCCGTTTAGCCCCTCCTCTCATCTTCCCTCACTTTGTCGAGCTCCTCCTCCCTCTGGTCTGCTCCCCCGGAGATCGCACATTCCTCCTCTTTGTTACTTCCTCTCTCTCCTGTCTGCTATCACCTTCCACCTCTCTCTCTCTCTCTCTCTCTTTCTCTCTCTCTCTCTCTCTCTCTCTCTCTCTCTCTCTCTCTCTCTCTCTCTCTCTCTCTCTCTCTCTCTCTCTCTCTCCGGGCCAGCCTCATCTCTATTCCTCGACAGAGAACCTTTTTACATCATTCAAGTTTCATTCCATTCCTTCTTGAAGGTGATCCAACTGGAGCCCTCCACCAATGGAATGACAGTTCAACACCAAGTCAATTAGCAACTGATGGGTGGCTTCTCCCTCTGCCCCACGAGGAGCATTCAATACCTCTCCCACCTCGCCTCAATCATTCCCTCCCTAATCACTTGGAGGCCAGTAGAGTTTTACCATCTGTTTGTAAATGTTCAAAACGATTTCTCTTATAAATTCCACACATTTATGATATGGTCCCTTCTTCACTGCAACAGCTGTTAAAATGGTCCAAGCAAACTAGATAGTTCAGTTGTCATGAGTACAGTGTATGCAAAGTGAGCTAATGCTCTGAGATCTACCCACTTCATACTTATTCATAGCATGCGCCAAGCCTCCCTAAGCCAATGTTTGACGTTTCAGCAATTTTTGGCAAATGCAGCCTCCCCCACAATATTATTGGTTTCTGAGCACCCCCCTCCCCCCCCCACACACACTTCCTGTCCCCCCCTCCCCCCACACACACACACTTCCTGTCCCCCCCTCCCCCCCCACACACTTCCTGTCCCCCCCTCCCCCCCGCACACACACACTTCCTGTCCCCCCCTCCCCCCACACACACACACTTCCTGTCCCCCCCTCCCCCCCCCACACACTTCCTGTCCCCCCCCTCCCCCCCGCACACACACACTTCCTGTCCCCCCCTCCCCCCGCACACACACACTTCCTGTCCCCCCCTCCCCCCACACACACACACTTCCTGTCCCCCCCCTCCCCCCACACACACACACTTCCTGTCCCCCCCTCCCCCCACACACACACACTTCCTGTCCCCCCCTCCCCCCACACACACACACTTCCTGTCCCCCCCTCCCCCCCGCACACACACACTTCCTGTCCCCCCCTCCCCCCACACACACACACTTCCTGTCCCCCCCTCCCCCCACACACACACACTTCCTGTCCCCCCCCTCCCCCCCACACACACACACAATTCCTGTCCCCCCATCTCCCCAGTCCGCGAAGCCAGCCATACTCTGCGGGGTTACGCTCAACGCAGGAGTAGAGTAGCATGCGATCCGCAGTCTCACTTCCGTCCCACTCCGAGAACAGCTTCCTCTCGCCGCGAGGTGTCGAGGGACAGGCCAGGCTGTGCACTTCGACAGGCTGGCTGATGAATAGTTTAGAGAGTTCCATTCCCTAACACTTCCAGGGCCCGACATGTCTCCCCAGCATCCGGTGTTCCCGCTAATCTCCTCACGACTGAGGGAAAGGCTTCCGTAAGCATCGGGGAGGCATGAGTGGGACGGAGTCTTGTGACAGGGAACCTCAGAGAAGGCTGTTACAAGGTTGTTTGTCTAAGTGTTTGTTTTGAGACATTAGCCGTCACGTTAGCTATCAGCACTGGAAAGGAATGAACCGACAGACGCAAAAATTGTGAATCCCGGCTCTTAAATCTTCATGTTGTTCAATTCAGGAAATCTAATGGAGAAAAAGAGTGATGGACAATGATCCTCTCTAAAGGTTTTGTGTGATATGTACAGTACACAGATATTCATTGCAGCAGTTCATGGGAAAGTGTCTTTCTTCAGGTTTTAAAGAACTAATGGCAGCATTTTCATAACTTTAGAGAAAACACTTTTAGAGAAAAAACACACAGGGCACAAGTCATTTGACATGAAAAATAAATTAAAAACCTTTCCGGTTTCTTTGTTACTCTATTTACCGTGTCTTCATCTACAATGTACCTTCTCATATATTTTAAGCCTCCATTAAGTCAATATGGCAGGCATGCCTCACAACAAATGACCAGCCATTCCTTCTCCATATGTAGCCCCGTCTGCTTGGACTAGCACAGCGCAGCAGAAATCAATGGTGTTGTCAGCTTCTACCCCATCAGTTCCTGACGCTCATTCCGAGCTTTCATTCTCCTCCTGGCCCCATCATGGCAGGCGAAGGAGTTGGGAATGAGACATTTGTAGATTACTTTCTGATCCCGCCCAGAGTCGAGCCCTGTGTCAGAGCAAACAGATGCTTTTCACATGTCGACAGGAATCACACTCGCTGAAAACAATCAACGTCAGCTCATGGTCATGGCTGACTGTTTATCAGGGTTGCACAGATGGACAAGAGCCAGACATTTGTCTGTAAATTGTTTTGGGGGTGAGCAAGACTACATAACAGAGGAGTACTATTGACAAGTGTCTGCAATAAATCTCCCCTCTCTAATGACAAAACTACAAGTGAAGAGGGGTGGGGGGGGGGGGTAGTGTACAAGTGCGTAAGTTGATTTAGAAGCATTCAATACGAATCAATGTTCTCCAGTATTGCATCATCTCTCAATATATAACTAGGCTCTACATTACTGTGGCAATAAGTCAGAGTGTGTCACGAGTACCCTGGAGATGTAGGGTTGCGTATGGTAACAATATTAGGTTTCATTCGGGCCCGAACGAACCACGGCGAGAAGAAGTGGGTGTTATTTCAGAAAGGTCACATGCGTGGCAGCTTCATGATTCACAAAGCGACGCGATTCACACGGTGGATATAACTGCAAGGACTCGACAACTTCTGTCGCTGAAATGTCACATTGTTTTATGCTCTCTTGCCATTTCATGGGGGGACGGGGATGGACGCAGTACACCCTGCCGTTCTCTTTTCATCTCTCTTTCCTCGGTGGCATTTTCGAAATAATTGCCCAGAATGAAGACACTAGACATTACTTGAGACATTACTTGAGACACATTGTTGTATTTCTTTCGCTAGTGAAAAGAGACGTTGCTTTCCCGTCAACAGCAATAGAATTCTGTGCTGAACTGGTTCTAATTGGGCTACTAAATGGGCTAACTAGGAAGCTGAACTGTCAGACGTAGCCAACAACAGAACAGGAAACGCTTTCTTTCATAGCCCACGACTCAAAACATTGCTGCCAAGTGCGTCCACATTTTTCCTACGGGCTGTTTCTGGTGACGTGTATTCTCTCTTTGATCATCGCCAGACCGTGTTGCTTAACCTGTCAAGAAACACCCGGAATGTGTAATTGAATGTCGTTCACCCTTGAGGCGCAGACTCTGTGCATGAGACAAAGTGTCTCCGTGCCTCTACCTCGCTGTCCAAAACATCTCTCCTTCAAACGGAGTCTCCGTCCACAGAGCTCTCCCCCTCCACGCACAGAACAGCCACTAGACAAAGACAGCATTTACAGTAGGACTTCAATTGGGTTCGAACGCGGGGAAGCGCGGGGAAGCGCGGGGAAACGCTCTAATCGCTAATCGCTAACACGCTAATCTATAGGATCTCCCTGAGCAGCCTATATTTGCTCAGCAAACATAATGAGCTGCTTGTGTGGCATGGAGAGCGGCGCGCTGCAAACACTGAGCACCAATAGAGACACAGCCTGCGATCAGCTCGCAATCTGCCATGCCGTTTGTGATTCACCTTGGAAAAGCCATAAACAATCAGACCAAGATCGTTATCTATGAGGCTTTGAGGTTTTCCTTGAGGCCTCACTTTGGAGTGTCTGTCTGTTGTTAGAAATTGCCAAGGTTAGCAAGGGTCATGCAAGGTTAGCGAACAGAATTGGCTTTGGACTCAAGAAATGGTTTTGTTGAAGAAAAGGGTTGTAGACATGATCCCCTGCAAAAAGCCGACATTTACAGAATATCTGTGCACGACACATGCAACACACATACAGTTGAAAACAGTTTGGTCAACAGGCCAACCATTGCACACCCAATATGTATAATATATAACACATAATGAGTATAGAACCGCTCTTGTAGAAAAATAAAAGCCAAACCAGCAATGTGCTGCAATAACTAAACATTTGTTTTGATGTGATTTGCCCCGAACTGCTATCTGGTCTGACTGCTTTTAATGAACACCAATCATATTTGTAGTGGTGGGCAAAATTCCTCTCCAAACACAGCTCGGATCGGCTTTTTCTCGCTAGCATACAAATATTGATTAGCGTTACAGAGGACAAGTGCAGTGTGAAGGGAAGAAATGACTAAATGTAAGAAGAACAAATGTGTTACTAATGCCACGCAGAACAACAACCGCTCATGAATATTAAACACTCATCTAGGCTGCAAGCCTAGATGAACGTTTCACACAGAGAGAGAGAGACGAGAGAAGCGAGAGAGAAGTGTGTGTCTGCGTGTGTGTTTAGAAGAGAGCGAGAAGTAGGGCGAGAGAGAGAGATATGGAGAGAGAGAGAGAGATAGAGAGAGAGAGAGAGAGGGTCAACTTGGTCAAATGATGAGCAAGCGACAAAAGGTTTGAAAGCACGTCATCCAAACCAAATGGTGGTTCTTCTGGGGCCTTGGAATCACCTTCCAGCTCACCTTCCAGTCTCAGCTGTGTGGCTCTCAGAGCCTCGCTACATCCAGGCCGGTAATGCCTCTCCGTAGAGGAGCAACCTCCGAAACAGAAGAAGAAATCCAACCCTAGAAGACTGCTGTGCTCTGACGTTGGGGGGGAGGGGGAGAACCCATCAAGCTCAAATGGTAAAAAATTACTTTCCCTTCCTCACGGGACCCCCCCCCCCCCCCCTAGAAATGACTTTCTCACCATCTTATTAACAGCAAAGCCAGCTTGCTGTCCCTCCTGCATTGGTGCTGGAGATTGCGTTTACACTACGACTCCCAGGATCCACTGGTAGCCGTAATGTGTTTTCAGGCACTGTCACGCCAATGACAAATGCTGTGGAGACGCCTCCAATTTCGAGTGTGTTTGGGTCCGGACAGTACTGTTGGAACAGTATTGCACCGCAGGGACCCAAAAACTGCACATTAACAGGACCCGCTACAGTAGATAATGTCACCTAATGATTCCATCACTGTGCCATTGATGGATTACAGTTAAACAGACTTTATTAGATGAAGGTACTGTGAGTGTGCTACACTGGACAAACTCAGGCAGAGCCCCTGCAGTTCACAGCTACGGGGCATGATCACCAAATGCTTGAGATGTACAAATAATCACACTCCCACGCAGGTTAACAAATGCATGCCTCCTCTCCACCCCCATCTCACACTGCGATCTGTGGAAAAAAACGATCGATAGCGTTGTATCCACTTGCACAGAGAGGGATCTCGGTGTGAAACATGGGCAAAATAACTCGACGTTGATACTGATTCTGGTTGAATCTATGTTGTGTTCGACCTTCTCAGAATAATGAACATATCCACACCCACCACGAACACAAAAAATCACGTCATCCCCACCACCTCCTACTCCACCTTCACCAACATCTTATTCCTTCTCGAAGCCATTTCCTTGTCAATGTGTCCAAAGAACACCTTTGTTGTTTACCCAAGAACTACACAAGCAGTGAAGAGGAGGAACGTTCCGGACACCTTCCCAGCCTCCGCACCGGTAGCGGTTCTCAGGTTGGGGGAGTGAGTGGCAGCAGTCTACTGGGCATTCGTCTTTACACAGGTCAGGCGTGAAACAAAGCCAGCTGGACCCCAACAGTTACTTCCTGAGGGGTTCCTGGACAAGGGCAGTCAATAAGGAAGTAAATGACAGAGCACTGGAGGGTGTGCAGGCCGTTCATGTGAGTGTAGACAAAGCTTTGGATTGAGGGTCTGATAAGACGAGGGTTAGTGAAAATGCAGGCTAGGGATTGAGAGCACACAGAAGGTATGGAGGGATAACCTTTGTCATGTTTATTCTGTTTCGTCTGCGTTGTTTCTCAGCACTGACAACTTCATCTCCAATGGCTATCGCTTTGGTTTGGGTCTTTGCGTTCCCAGTTAGATGAGTTGGTCCATTCTTAGCATAGGGTCCACATAGCTAACCTCCCTAAATTGGCATCCACCAACCTTTGAGGTAAAAAAATATAGCTTTTTATCACTGCCTCTGTTTCTCTGGTGAGTTCCAGCCTTCGAGGTTCTCTGGGATGCGGAAGGGTTTGTTGACAGACTCTGAGTCACCCCCCTACTGTGTACATAAGTGGCCAGGTAGTCTATCCTTCCCATCAACCTATAGTGCAGATTTCCTCTGGGATTGTTCCTCCGTTCCTGTGTCTGTGTGTTCCTGCTGCATGTCGGGGTCACTCTTTGCCCTGGTGGATAAATACTACACGGTCTTAAAAGCAAGAACTGCGCAGTCATCGATGGATGACCAAATGAGACATTTCCCGGTGGAGTGGCATTCATGTTATTATTCTTAATGTGGACTCGGGGTGTTATTTTGATCTGTGGAATTGTAGTTTCATGGATGTTCCTTGTCTCTGTGTGAGATAATTGGCTCTCTAGGATAGTTCTTTCCAGACAGACTGAGTGAGACTGCTGTCGAGCGGACTATCATGGGGGAGGGTGAACTGTAATGCTTGCGGGAGTAGTGATGAGGAAATGTCAACACAGCACTGGCGAGGAAGGGAACTGCAGGACTTGTCGGGGTCCTTTGGAGCCACACCAGGAGTAAAATATGACACAAACAACATAAATCCGACCGGTGGTCTTACCCTAACAGCGTTACGTTTGTGATAATGAGCTAGCTCATTAATCAAACGTAGCTAAAGTCAAGCAGCAGGGCAGTGCTGGCCGCGGTGGCAGGGGGGGCCCATTGATTTTTCACTGGACACGTCAATACGTTGCTTTTTCTCGTCTGATTTTGGACAAGAACAGACAAGTAAGTCGTTCTAAAACCCTCATTAATTACAAGACTCAATCATGTCGCTGCTAAGTGAACGTTTGCATCAAAAGCACAGATAATGGCATGCACAGCTTCCCAGGTCTTCCAATCAGCGTCCTGCATTCCAAACATGGAGTTTTTGCAGCCTTGAATTGATGATGTTTGTCTCTCCAGTTTATCAAACAATTAGTCCTCCCCCTGAATTCAATACTTACGGCCGACTTAATATTCCGCACATGATGCTCCATGGATTGGAATGCGGATGTGGCTCCCCGGTTCACCTTGTTCCTGTGTATGCAGTGTACTCTGAGAGCCTGCAGGCCAGGTGAGCTGGACCAGAGGAACAGATCGACTATGGAGGAGCATGGATGTCTGACAGGGGAGATTGAGCTGGCCTCGGAGGAGCACACAGCTCTGAGGTGGAGCACACAGCTCTGAGGTGGAGCATACAAATGAAGAGCTGTCAGAAGGGCTGGAGGGTCCGGTCTCCTCCTAGGCCACCCGTTGAACTGACACGCACGCGATGCATCGCAAGCGGGCGTAGCGCTGACATTCACGTGGACGTCCTCGCTCGGCCCCCGCGGGGGGCACTCGCGCTGGATGCACACGCGACGCAAACACTGCTCGCACTCGCGCCGTCACAACTGTAAGCGGCACAAGGTCGTTGGTACGGTTGCTCTCCTCGTTTCAAAAAAAAGTGTTGTCGTTCTCCAACGTGTCCAGTATCACATTGCCTTTGGACCAGTCGGACCTTTGAATTCTGGATCATTTACATTATTCAGATGTGAGGGGGGACTGCAGGCAAACGTTTACAGTCATTGGGTTTGAAAAGAAATGTGTTCTTTGAACTGAAAAACAGTGGGAGCAACGCAGAGTCTTAATTGAATCTCCTAGCCATCTGTTGTGCCTGAACACTCCTTCACTGAGAACGTGATGCCTTTGTTAACCGACCTGCTCCAGGACGGTTGCTGCACTTTGGATCTCAGGAGCTCCTGTGAGGGTGAAACGTCATACTAAATAACTATAAATGAGAATGCTTGTACTCCTATGATGACTCATGAGGGGAATTCAAAGATTGCAATCACCTTGTGAAGCAAAAGCTCAGTTTACACTTACTGTAGCTGGTTGTAGATCTTTTTTTAAGATGCACCAAGGTAAACCAAACTGAGGCAGTACATCTCAGCTATGATTAAAGCACCCTGTTATTTCATGGCAGCCCAATACACTACGTGTCCTGCCAGCAGAGTTATTGTGATGTGGATAGTTTACTACAAAAGAGAATTCTGCTTGTGTGAAATTCATTGAACTTCATTCCAATTATGGTTATAGCAACTGAGTACAAATGGCTATATATTTTTTTTACTTTCACTGAATATTCATGCTCCATGTAAAACAGATTTAGTTGACCCCACATATTACACATGCATTTTCACACACACACACACACACACACACACACACACACACACACACACACACACACACACACACACACACACACACACACACACACAAACACACACACATACACACACAATCCACAAACACGTGAAGTGTTAACAAGTAAGGGAATTGGATGCACAATTGGCTCACTTCCAGTGAGTCTAATTTAAGACGCGGATATTTAATTTGGGTTCATAAATGAATGTACTGTATCGTGAAAGCCAGCATCGTTCTACTTTTGGTGCCATATGGTAATGCTTCAGAAATCAGAAATTCAAAAATCACTAAGCAATATGATGTATGACACTGAATGATGAAACACCCAGTGCTTTCTCATATTTCAGTGGTGTATAAAACACTCCCAGTGGGTCTAGTCACAACTCCCTATTGGCTTCTCCAACATCCAATTATGGTTTAAATATTGCAGTTGATAATTAATCAACGTTAGCTACTTTTCAAAGATTGATGAATTTCCTTCCACATTTACCTTAATTATAATGTCTCTGATGCACGTTTTTACCAAGGTTGCATTGTCTCTGATGACCTCTCACATGTTTAAACAGGTTACATGTTGTAATTACCTTGTCGATTGCCTTTTATTTCGACTGTAATATTCTCCCTGAGGAAAAGCTGGAGGTTAATAGCCTCCCACTGTTGTGAAGGTATCTGCTTCAGATATGTGTTCACAAACACTTGCATACACAAAACCAAAACTGTACGTGAGGGAAAGTCGATGCTTTGCTGTAAACGCTCACATATTATACGCATCAGTCCATGTGGAGTGTGCCATTAAGCAAAGTGTCAAGGAACGAATATAGAAGTATGCACGCCACAGAAATCAACCCATGGAGTTAGGCAAAAGCCTACCTTTCTTTGGAGACAAACGTACCTTTAGAATTAATTATATTTGGTTTAAATGTTATTGTCTTTCCAAAAAGAAACGTACTGTAGGTCCACTTTTATCTCCTGTGAGCATAATTGACTTTTTTAATTGAAAGATTGCAAAAGAGGAGGGAAAAAAACGATTTATATGCAAGCAATTCAATTTCAAGCTAAAATGAAAAAACTTTTACGGATGCCTTTGGAATGAGCGAAGCTAGTTCAGGCATGGCACTCGGGCAGCGCGCCGCCATATCACCCATAGCTGTTCTCAGGCCATAGGCTTAGCTTGATAGGCGGCGCTATAAAGTCGCACACATGCACGCACACGCGTCCTCGATTACCTTTGTGTTCTGCGCTGCTGCCACCCACCACCATCCCCTTCTCCCCCATGTGGTCTGTCTGTACTCCCCGTGGGGGATTTAACTCGTTGCTCCCTGCCTCATGTCATGCATGCTGCAGTGAAGGCAGGGAGCGCTTCCCCATGTACATCCATTCCACGTGAGTGTCTTGACTGAAATGTAATTATTCCACACTACAATGGCATTTGTATTTGATTTATGCGTTCCATTGATAATGGTGGTATGCAAGGCTGTGTGGTGCAGGGAGAGAGCCTCCTTTTCATGCGACCTGAAGGAATTAGTTTGGTCACAGCGGCCTGTGTTCGTTTCCCAGTAAAGGACTGGTTATCTACAGTGGAAGAAATTAAGGACACAAAGAGAGCCGTTGGCGGGGAGCTGAAGGTCACCTTTGTCTCATAAAAGCTTGTGACGATAGGAAATTAGGAGAGGCCTGATCTCTTCAAAAGTCATTTTCATTCCATTATTGCCAGTCACAAAGAATCAGAAAAGGCGCCACTTCAAACAGTTTGAATTGGAGTAAATGAAGCTTCTCTCCACACCATCAATCATTCGTTTCAAACTTGGTTCACTCTTTCTGTCATAGCATTTCAGTCCAAAGGGAGAGCAAATGGATTACATGATTATTTTCCTCATTGGAAATCGTGGTAGGTCCCCATAAATCGGTCAATTATTCAAAAAAGGGAACAGTCACTGACATGGTCCAAGACACTGCACATCCGAAATGTTGCAGCCGGCTCCAAATCTCGCATAATTTGACACCAGAGGGTGAAACATGACCGACACATCCATGCTTTTTATCATTACGTCATCTGCAACCCAAACCAATATGCATACACTCACCACAGAAAAGGTCAGTCAAAACAAACCACACGGATCGATTTGAGGGAACCTATCCCAGCCACAGAGCCCTAGATCCAATGAAAGCTCCTCCATCTCAGGGTTCAGCCAGTTACAACCCCTCTGACGCGCCTCATTTTAATTACTGCCACAGCAACTCCTGCTTTCAGAACCCTTTCAATAAAGCCACCCCGCCCCCCCCCCCCCCCCCTAAATTCAATTCAGCTTTCTGGCAGTCCCAACGAGGGATTGGCTGTTCGCTATGTCTTATTGAAAGCTTTGCAACTGACTTTTCATTCCCACTCCCATGACCCCCCCCCCCCCCCCCCCCTGCCCCTCACACAGCGTTACATTATTGCTCCAATTTTTGGTTTTCAATATCCGAAAAGCTCAAGCATTGGACGGTGTGTGTGTGAGGGGGGGGGGGGGGGGGGGGAGTGGTGAGAAACTTTTTTTTCGGACGGACGTGCTGTGTATTTTCAGGCCTCCGCGGATCCATCCGATCCTTCGAAGTCATCTTAGGTCGGCTACGGCGGACGGGCAGACAGTCGGGAGTGGGAGTGAGGCGTGGTGTTGTAAGGCAGTGCAGTGTAGCTCTGGACAACAGTGTGTCCCCACGGTGACAGTCATTACATAAATAACTTCTAAAAGCTTAAAGAGCTCTCTGGGCTCCTTAGAGAGGAAAGGCTGAGGTCAGTGGAGGACCTTCTGTCCCTGCTCCACGGGGAAGGAAGCTTGTTTGAAACAGCAACTTCAAATTCGTTTTCTCTCACTCTAAAATGACTTTGGCAGTGCCTGTTCAGTCTTTGCATGGAAGGTTAGTTCCAGAATCAAATTTTAGACATAGAGTAACAGACATTTAAACAACTTTTTTTGGTCATTACATTTAGGTCTACTCCTTGAAATAGGAGCGCTGGATTGATGATTGGAGCTTGTCTTCATCCATAATAATAACAGATCTAGCTGATGTTCCAACAGCTTTCTCATGATTTGGATGTTTGCATAAAAAACGCATGTTCAATGCAGTGAAGCGTTAGCTCAGTGCAGGAAATGGCTGGAATTAATAAAAGACAAGCCCTTCGAAAGCGGTGCAGTCCTAAAGCTCTAGAATGATACAGTGTTCCTTCCAGAGAATGTTATCACGGGACAAAACACGCTACACCGGAACGCAAGCTAAAATATCCAAGGTGAAGAACCACCTCATACTTTGAAATCGTAAACATCTCGATAGGTTACCAACTGCCATGAGTGAAGTTGGCCTTAGCCATGGCCTTGGTGCTAAACATTACAGTGTGCTTCCCGGCCCCTTCTCCTCATCCTGCACAGGTCTAATTGGTTCCTCTATAATCTATCAGGGCGGGGAGTCACAGCTAGAGTTATCAGATGAACCCTGTGCTCTGCCATTCTCCCACACACAGATCTATAGAGTGGGTCAATGTCCACAGCATCGGCTGTTTGCTCCAGCCTGACATTGAGAGGAGCCCATTACTGTAGACCACACAGTGGTGCTTTCAGGTACCTGGGCTCTCACGTGCACACTGGATGGGTTCACGCTGCTGCTACAGGAGGAACAGCGATCACTGAAGAAGACAGACGACTGTGTGCCTTTATTATGTGCTTTGAAAATGGATTTCAATCTCGAAGTCGAAAGGGAACTAGAAATATGATTCAATCGTGGCCATGCCACATTATCTCTTTAAGCAATTTGTCATTCTTACGATGGGGCCAAGGTAATTCCAAGACAATGCCCTTTTTTCTGGAACGTTTTGGAATGTACTTTAATGTGATACGTATCATTCACTGGGCTGCCCTGATGGCACACTGCTCAAGTGCACATACCATGAATGACCACAATGCTGGGGCCAAAGGGTTTGGTTGTAAACCAGTCTGCGCCACTCCCTGTATGTTTTCTTGTCCTCTCTTCATCTCTCTCTTCCATTTCCCATCTCTCAATACGATATCTAGCCCATTAAAGCAGAAATGTAAATACAACTCTGGACCCTGTTTGATCTTTATTCATCTGTTGGGTGCTCGGAGAAATACACGGGGGGGATTTAGAGGAGTCGTTCAACAACGTTGCGGAATTCTTTTTCGAAACTTCCCTCACGAGGCCAACTTCCCTCACGAGGCCAACTTCACCCCTGGATGAGAACAGAACATAAGGAATGGTATATTCTACAATCTGACGGCGATATGTGCACAGGGAACTGCCTGCATAAACTCAATATAAATAAGCAATAAGCAATAATCTAAAATGAGCATAATGCAATCACTGCTGAATATGGCATGCTGAGATTGAATCGGGGAGTGAGCGGTGATGAGAGGAGGAAGGAGCCTGCTGTCGCTGATGAGGTAAGAGCGCACGCTCCACAGGAACCGTCTGTGCCACGGCGCTGTGGCAGAGCGGACAGCCAAATGGCAAACCACTACCAAATGGACCCTTGTCCCAGCCAAAAGGCACGGGGGGCTGAGTCAGAGCCGTGCGTTTTCATGATCAGAGGAACCAGACGCGGCCACGGAAAAAAATGCGACGTCAAAGTCCCCCCCGTGTGTCTTTGCTAGACGCACATCCTTCAAATAGCTGCGGAAATGTCACGAAAGATGATGTCAACAAGAGGTCACGGGGTGGGTTTGAGACGTAAACAGTCGGTTTTCGGAGATCTGTTGGTAGAGTCTGGTTCACTTAGGCGCACTCACGGGGACCATGCGGATTGCAGAGGTAATCTTAAAGTGTTGGTACCCAACAGATATGGGGTCAACTCTATACAGAGTCATGGTAATTTGACGACATTCTCTGTGAAGCCACCATCTTTCACTTTGCCACTGTTTCTTTGGTCCATTATCACATCCCTCCTTGGCTTCCCCTCAGAGCAAAGACTTCATGGAAAGCAACACCTTGAAGATGAACGTTTAAGCACTATGAACATGTCGGATTAAGTGGCATATGGTCCCCCCATTGTTCTGTCCTCAGGCATCAGAACTCCCACAGCAAGCATTACCTCATACCCTACCCTGGCTACACACAGAGAGGACCTCGAAAAACAGTCAGGGGTAAAATGTCAACCGTGGCAAACTTTCTTTCTTTTTTTTAAGGACAAAACCAAATCGATGGCGGCAGCAAAAGGCATCGACGTAAAGGTCACTAAGCTTTAATCATCTGCATACAAATGAGGGTGTTTATTCATGACTGCAGATGCGTCTCTTCAGACAAATGAGAAGCTGCATGTGGACACTGGGAAGCTATCCTGGGGTTTCATGGAGTAGCTTGAGATAAGAGCGTCCAATCCACACGACTCTTGATACGATAGCTGTCTTCTTTCCACGCTGTGATTATTATTCTTGAGCAAGAAATACTGGGCAAATGAAGCAAGCCTTTTTCTTCCAGCTGTTCATCAATGTCGGGACAGCAAAGAGAGAGAGTCTGAATCTTTACCACATATTTGATTAGTTCTGTCTAAGCATAGTATCGCCACAATCATTGCATTTGGAACGGATCCCCCATTTGGAGGAGTGGGCTCAATAAAGTGTTGTGTTAGAGCTTTGTGTGATGAAACATTGACGTGCTACATCTGTTACCTGTCATGGCCTTCCTTGGAATAATCGGATCATCCGAGGCGCAGAGAAAGTGAAGGCCTTCCGAATATCATCATAGTACGCGATATCGCCTGGAGCTCACCAGGCGATCAACTCCAACAGTGAAATGAATCCCCATCAAGAATCCATTCATGTGTCTCGCGACACAACATTGTTGGTGCTTTTAATTTATAAAGCGTATTTCCTCAGACAATGCATGATCTATACAACCACTCGAAAACTGCAAGCTAGAGCATGTCTCGAGGAATTACTTTGGTGGATAAGCTTGGGGAACAAATCAACAGCGAGGATGTCTCTTTCTACCAGCAGTTTGACTCAGGACAATCTTATTTTAAAAATCAGTCTGTATTTTTTCTCTATGGTGGGATTGGGATTATATATTGTTTCTGCTGTCACTGGCTAGTTAAGATAATACCTTTAATGAACTGCAATCATCAGAGAAAATGTTTATAATTATATGTACAGTGCCAGTAAAAACTTTGGACACATTTTCCCACAATTCAAGGTGAGACGTTTATGACATCATCCTGTGGTCATTGCTAACACATACACACGTTTCATACGCCATTTCATCCTTTCCACCCTTCTGACTTCCCATTTCCATCCCCCAAAAAGACATTACTGCAACAGCAGTCACTGTAGTATGAGGCTCTGATGTGATGGATCACAAATATGTAGAGGGTAAAGTTTAATCAGGTTTTGCTCATGTGCTGTCACGCAATGCAATTAGTGAGAGACTGGGTTTGGATAGCCACTGGTAATCATGGATATCATTGCAATCAGAGTTGCATAATGTGATGCTGTCGTGCACCAAAAAATGGACCAAGTCCAAAATCCCAAATAAGTGGTGTGTACGTGAAGCAGCTTTGTACAAAATCTTGCCCGATTTAAAATATTTAAGGTGTGATTGGAGGAGTTTAAACGTTTTGGGATGCTTTTCTCTGGGATCGTTTTTCTTGGCCCATGGCAATGGTAAGAGACAGCATTTTAGAAGTGCTGAACACTCTTAATGTAGACACCAGCAGGATCCTGGCTTCCACCCACTGGAGAGTTCAGTTCCAGCCTTTGTTTCTGTCTGCCGGGCCAGATGAACGTGTAACTAACTATACAACATTTGTTTCCAGCAGGGGAGCTCAGTGGTACCCACCTGACTAATGCGATCTGGAACGTGGGCTCACAGCTTCCTCCTTCCTTCCACATGCTCTTCAGAAGGAAACGGACAGCACATCCATGTGACCTCATCCTCCCCCCCCCCCCCCCCCCCCGAGAGGGCTGCAGATGTCAGCTCTTGGACCGCGGACAGACCTCACGGTGGAACTCAGCCGAGAATGTTTTTCTTCTTTCTCCAAGTTGTTGTTTTTCACGTGGTACTGCACAATGGAGACTTAATAGCAGATTCCATCGCACACGTTCCCGCATTGTGCTGCGACAACCAATTGAATCGATTTGACTTGGAGACTTAATAGCAGATTCCATCGCACACGTTCCCGCATTGTGCTGCGAAAACCAATGGAATCGATTTGACTTGTTTTTTTGGGACGGGATTAACACTCTGGTTCTCTGGTTTTCCGGTTCGGACTTCATATTTACCTCTAATTGTTGCAGTTAAGGGGCCCTCTTTCAGAAGCATGTTCTACAATTATCCTGGTACCTGGCAATCCTCACTCTCCTCAAGCATCAGCGGACCAGCACCTGGGGTTGGCTTCTGTTGCCAAACATTGAACATGGGTGAGAATAGGGAGCAGCGATCCTGTAGGAGGGCATGCGTGTGCGGGCAAGCCAGCAGATGGTGAGAGATCGTGGCGAGAGAAATAATGGATCGACAGCCATGCCCACTGAAGAAAAACACAGGGGAGAGAGAGGGAAATGTGTGTGCCTGCGTGTTTGTGTCGACACGTGACAGGATCCCGGTCCGTGCCCCCCTGGTGGACGGTTAGAGCTCTCATTTTGGTTCAGCTCGCGCTCTCGCCATCAAAGGCATGACCTATTTGCATAAACTGTGTGCAACCAATCTGAAATGGGCAGAAGAATATGCATGCAGCTGCACTTATGCCTGTACACGTACACACACACGTACACACACACAAACACACACGCACACACTCATTCACATTTAACATGGCAGGCCATGTGATTAAAATGTATGATGAAGATGTGTGAGAGGTCCAGGATGGATGCAGGACACATCAAAGGCCCAGTCTCCCATTGCAAACACTTGCGCGGCTAGTCGATGCCCTTCTGGGGTTTCTAAATGTGCTCCGGCACAACCCATCTTCAGCGAAAACCACAGCCTTGGGGCCCGTGGAGAGGATACAGCAAAGATGGCTTTGAGCCTATTTGAAAAGATGCTTTCTCTACCCTGTACTCTATTTGCAATTGGACCGAGGACCTATAGCTTTAGGGATGTTCCTCATCACAGAATCAGCAGGAAACCTATTAAAACCGATACACTGTAGGTTCAGAAGATGGTATCCCCAATGGAGAGGAGAAGACACAGGATGGGGTGGGAGTCCCACATCAAATGGCTTTGGCAGCCTCACGGCAGCACTAAAGGCAGCCCTGCATGACTTTCAGAACCGTCCCAATCTGTACGCGTGGAGGAAATGGAAGTCAGATAGCTGTTGAGTATTGTCTGGAAATGATGAAACCGTTGGATGGAAGTGTGTGTGTGTGTTTGTGTGTGTGTGCGTGCGTGTGTGTGTGAAAGGGAAAGACAGACAAACGGGGAGAGAGAGAGAGAGAGAGAAGGAGGAGGAGGGAGAGAAAGAGAGAGAGAGAGAGAGAGAGAGAGAGAGAGAGAGAGAGAGAGAGAGAGAGAGAGAGAGAGAGAGAGAAAGAGAGGGATAGAGAGAAATAAAAGAGAAGAGAGAATAAAATAATTATGATTAGAACAGAAGGTTGTTCTCAGGGCACCTCAGAAACATGGTACCCTAGCAGTGTTGGATAAGTGTGTTTATTTCCCATTCCCCTCACAGGCTTATCCAACTCCCAGGCCCCTCTACCAGTTTCAGTGGTGCTATTAAGACAACGATACACAGAATAATCTTAGGTAGATTAATTTTGTTTTTCCTCATTCCTCCTGGGTCATTGGGTTGCACAGTGATAACTAACAAACACCCTATTCTGAATGAATGTTTCAACACAGAACAATACGAAAGGGACAACCACATGGGTGAGACTTGCTTGTAGGTGTCTGCTAGTTTGTTGGTTGAGTTGGCACAGAGCAGATGTCAGATTTCCACCGCAACAGCCAGACACACATTCAGACACATTCTATATTCAGACACACGGTCCTGGCAGGTTTACGGGAGCATGCGAAGGCCAGGAGCTCTCCTGCTCTCTGGCCATGACGGCAATTTCCTGGACTTGTTCTGTGGTTCAGAAGACCCCTCATCCTTGGGGAGGAGAGCAGATTTCGACGTGGTGAGAGTTCAGCGGTGTCATCGCTGGATGACTCCGGGGCTGACAGACGTGACTGTCCCCGGCACTCGAGGGAGTGTTGTGTTTACACAGTTTGAATTGGCCCCGTTCGTTAAGCGCTTGATCATGATAATGTCAGTCACATCTCGGAACAGCAGTTGGATTCCTCTCGCCTCTCCGCCACCTGAAGCTGTCGGAGCACCTCTACAGTTCACCTCCCAAGAGGGACATTTCAAAACGAAACAGCCACATGTGCACCCTGATGCGTGGACTGTGCTTGATGACGTATATCAAGCGTTCTACACTCGTTGAGGTTGACTTTTGTAAACATCCGGTCTGCTCTCCATTCATGCCAACATAGTAAACGCCTGTGGAATGTGTCAAGACAGTAATCTCTCAAATGGGACAACTCACGCCGTTCTGAAACTCAGGAATGATACCTTTACATTTAGTCATTTAACAGACGCTCTTATTCAGAGCGACTTAAAGTAAGTACAGGGACATTCCCCCGAAGTAAGTAGGGTGAAGTGCCTTGCCCAAGGACACAACGTCATTTCGCACGGCCGGGAATCAAACTGGCAACCTTCAGATTACTAGCCCGATTCCTTAACCGCTCAGCCACCTGACTCCATACACAGTTGAAACGCAGCATAACTGAACCACGCGTGTACAACTACTTCTGTGAAGAAAAAAAAACTTCTCAGACAACCACTTTCACAAAAATACCAAGCGCTCAACCAAACCTCGGCCTGAATTTATACAATATAGTGCCGCGCACCCCAAACATTGTTTCTGAGAGCAGAGCTAAAGCCGTGCCTCTGTGTGTCTCTGTAGCTCTGCGTTGAGTCTGCAGCCTGGAGCCGAGGAGTGGCAGCCTCTGTAGACCGGCTCCAACGCAGACACGTGTCGACGCATGTGGCAACTTCAGAGACAGCGGAATTCACAAGGAAGGTGGGGAAAAGTAGGAGAGAGTCGGCCCGAACGAAGAAACGTGAGGAAACAAAAGGCACCTCGGCACGGAGGAGAGAAGCAGCCAGGGGGAGAGCGTGGAACACGAGAGAGACCTGAGAGAGAGAGACACAGGGGACGAGAAGAAAGAAACCAAGAGAGAGAGAGAGAGAGAGAGAGAGAGAGAGAGAGAGAGAGAGAGAGAGAGAGAGAGAGAGAGAGAGAGAGAGAGGGAGAGAGAGAGGGACATAGAGATGTTAACACTGATTATTTATTTTTCAGTCTTCAAGCCACCGTTGCCATGCTGGCTCTACACCATCAGGGAAGCAGCTTTGATTCTGTTCTAGCTGGGTAGAAAACGTGGTCTGCCTGCACATTGCAGCCTGCTCTTCCCAATGTGACTGCCACCACAGCAATGCGACTTGAGGTACTGTCCTGTGCTTGGCTCGTTGGCTGCTTCCGACCTCATGAGAAGACAGTGCAGGGTTATGTCTTCCTCCTAAATAGATCCCTTACATACAATACAGCGTCGTCCTGTTCTTAGAACAAGCCCGCTTGTCTGTACCCCACACGCTCCTAATTACTGGATCGTTGATGTTGAAGGGCATTTCTCAGCTGTCCACAAGGAATAATGTGAAGAACACAGTGGTCAGCCCAATATTGATCAAATGTGGTCACAACACGAATAGGTATAGCCTGACATGATGATCAAATGATTTGAACCAGCCCTGATGTTCTCCACTTAGTAGGGGCACTGCACACTGTACGCAGCTACATCCTGTTCCTCCAGTAAATGTCATATGGATCTGGTGATTACCACGGCGCTAGGGTGCAGGGCGGGAGTTGTCGCGGGTGACAGTATCTGTGCTCTAATCAGAATGTTAATTAGTGCGGTAGCGGCGGTCCATTAATGTGTATTCTTCCTAATTAGCAGAGGAAATAAAGGATGCTGCTTGATGTTCGCGGTTGGAGATAGTAAAATACGTCAACAAAACAGGAGGGGGAAAAGCGAGGAAAAGCTGTGCATTTCACGAGAATGTTCGTTTATGTAATTATTGACTGCCACTTTCAGTGGGACAGCTGGTGTTGTGTGATGACATCAGTACCAGATTCCTTTCAAACCCAAGTAAAGAATCATACGATAACAAATAACAAACACAAACCCTTGGGTTTTCGAATTGAACCGACAGCATGACACAAAAAAAAAAGCTTGTGTCTGGTCGCTCAACAAAAAAGAGACATACCAAAATACTGCAGTACACCAATACGCACACCATCATCCCACACACAGTAAAAGGGGTGAGATGGGTTGGAGCCAGTGTGTGGGTCTACAATAGATGATGAGCCATTTCCATCTGTTTTCACCATATACAGAGTTGCCCTCATTGTCGGGTGAGTCACCCCTTGCACAAAATCGTGTTTGTGTTATCTGGGCCGAGCATGCCTTGTTCCCATTGTCAGTGCTACGCGAGACACACGGTAATCCAAGAGGGGGCGGGGGGGATGGGGGGGGCGGGGGGGGGGGGGCGGGTCTCTGGGAGAGCAACAGGAGCCATCTCAAAGTCAGAGTCCCTGTCCCTTTTGTTCTTTTGTGACCTTGCCAGGCCTGCCCACACCCCAGAGCCATGGCTCACGCACCTCCTCGTACCTCGTGCATCCAGGCCAGCTCCACTTCTGACGGGGGCATGGTGCTGTTTCAGATCCCAGGGAGGGAGTTAAAAGGCATTAACTGTACTGAATGACATGCGTCGAAAGAACGAAATCAAGCGGAAGCGTGAAAACGGGAGGCCGACAGGACGCGTAGGGGGGCTGTGCCGGGTGATGGAGGAATACGCTCCATTCGGAGAGCTTGATCTAACAGAGCAGAGCTCTGAAACGACAGTCGTCCACAGATCTTCCCGTATGTCCATGTGTCTAGTGTGCAGGCACAGACGATAAATAAACATGATCTAGCGGCGGCATGCGCCTTTTTTTACACTTCGAGTGGTTCATCCCATTAGCTGCTTATCCTTATGAGAGTCCATAGATCAAAAGCACAGTCTGTTTGGAGAAAGTACATCACACAAAGTGAAAAATACATCACAGTGACAATGATCTGACGTAGTCTGCTTTCAGATGCTGTGCTTTGTGATGCTGCTCATCTGTTTTGGTGATTGAAGTTGATTAATTATTTATCAGAAGCATGAAGTATTCTGATGGTGACACATTTATATATTGTTTCCTTTGACAAACGCGAACAGCTTGTGAAGATCACCATAAGGCCGAACAGGAATGCGAAAGCTAAGATGGTTACACAAGTCGTACAATAATGCATTGGATGTGAACACAATCCCAAAGAAGACATGGATGCATTTATGCCAGCTGAGTCAGTGGAAGTTCCAGACCATGATGTTCTACAGTGGGGTGTTTCATCCATTAAGAGAACACTGCTGAGTTCTGCTTGGGGTCCCAGAAGTGGAGCACACATGGGGTCTCCGCTCGCACGGGAATCGCATTTGCCGCCAAACAGAAGTGAAAAAGCACTCTTCCAGCAGATCTCCAGTCCTGGCCCCTGCCCGCCCCTGTTCTCCCCCGAGCTATCCTGCAATATTATGCACTCGTCACATATGTCTTTGACTGGGACTAAACAAATAACATCGTCCACAAAGAAAACATTCACTGGGGTGTGAAAACCGCTTTCGGATGCTCGGCTTTGCGTCTGAAGATGGCTCAGCTTGACCGAAAAAGAAAGAGAGAGAGAGCATGATCATCTTTCACTGTGCAGTATGTTGTACCCAACCCTAACTTACATATTCATATTCAAGTAAACGCATATAAAGAACACGCGCTGCATGCATGCTGTTTATCTCTAAGGGAAAAATAAAGGGAAAAAAGCCAAGCTATTCCTGAATGGATGTAAAAGCACTACCAGTGTGGCTTTCAAAACAAGTAATGCATGTACGAATAACCAGGAAATCAAGGTGTTCTGACAAGCTAAATGTGCTGCAAGGTGCGAGGCATGGCTGTGTGTGTGTGTGTGTATGTATCTGTTGGTGACTCTGAGTTGTCGTGACACAATGCCTGGTGGTCGTGCTGCAAACCAATTTCCCCACGGGGACAAATAAAGCCTCTATTTGTCTAAGAGGAGGGGCTACCTTGTCTCTAGTTTAGATGGGGTAAAAAGTAGTCTGAGCTGCTCCGGTCCCCAAGTAGCTGTGCATTCTAACAAAATACTATAAAACCTTCCCCAAACGTCCGTTTCCCGGCACCTTAAAGTGCTTGTTAAATATATATAACGTCAGCGGCTACATCACTTTTCCATTCAGTGTACCTGGGTGGATTCTCTTCCTTGTCATCAGACGTGGAAGGCTCTGTAGGGCATATTGCTGAGGAGGCCACATGTTTCACTGCACAGGGCTTTCTTTGAGCGGGTTACTGAAAGAAAACTAGCCGTGTTCTCTGCTGACTCCAGAGGCCACCGACATTGTTTGAGATGACTCACATAGTGCTTGGTACGTTGTGTTAATTTCTGTTGTGTCTCCAGAAATATCTGAAACACGTATTATGGGTTGCCTGCTTCCTAGGTGTCTTTAGAAAAGGCTCCAAGTACAAAGGTCAGTTTAGAATTTTTCCAACGAGGGGCAAATTCCAGTTAACAAAGTTTCACCTTAAGTTTCACCTTGTTTTCCCAATACAATAGAGCTGTGAGGGATAACCACATCCATTTGTCCTGAGTTGGAAGCTTATATTTATAACAAAGCTGCATTCAATTATGTTTTTTTTATTCATTTGGCATTATTTCAATTTCAAGAGTTACACTCTAATCAACAAATGGTTAGTATTTACATGCAGAAATCGTCTGCAAGATATTTATATGTATGGGCATATATACATGTTATAATTGAATACATTTTTTTGAATATAAATGACATTTCCTCACAAATCATCATATTAAATTCCTCAAGGGGAGCCTACTCCTGTCAATCCCTTATTTTTAATTAAAGACACAGGAGTGGGTACAAGCTGCACCTAGGCCATTTAAAGTGAATTATTTCGCATTTACACAGAATGTTATGAACCATACATCAGATCCACAGATAATTAGAACACACTGGCCATAGCAATTAAAATAAGAATGTTGTGAAAATGTGAGGTAGAGCATAGTTAGCCCCAACATGTTGTGTTCTTGAGTGGAGATAGTTCGGTTGGCAGTTTGTTTACCATTAAGTGGTGCACTGTATGAACCGTATAAGGCTAGTTAATGATGCTTGTATGTTTCCGACATAAGCATCTCTCCCAATTTAGATGAAGAGTGAAAACCGAACTTTCATGTGAAGCAACAGTCATTATATCAAGACCAACCCCAGAACAGGAGCAATGATGCCCCAAAAAATAAGGATGTGGAATCATCGATTCAGAACTATTTACAATATTTATTGACAACTTATTTTCTCCATGGGTTTTTCACGTATTAAAAACACAGAGACTATCTTTCGCCTTTCAGTAAAGAGATCGTTTTTTTAAATAATCTGGGAATGCTCTTGTGAGTGGCACATAAGAGGAAAGGGGGCAGGAAGGGGAAGGGGGGGAGGGGGCAGCGATGCCTGGAGTGACACTGGAGGGAGCGCCAAGGGCGCAAGGCTAAGGCTTCTTCTGTGAGTGTGTGCAAACATACACTGTCACCAAGATGTGTCATTTGGGCTCGGACGTCACTCCGCCCCCCGTCGTTTTGCCAAGAGGACTCTGTTCTTTATACAGGAGTATACAAATATAAAAATATATGACAGGAAAAAAGCGCTGTGAAGTACAAACACATAGTCAAAGTGAAGAGCCTTGATGAAGCAGACCTTTTGCCAGTGTTTGACGTGCCTTCAAAACGTCTCACTGGCTGACATACATACAGTTCACTCTCACACGCAAGCGCATCATACATTTATAACACACTGCAAATACGGTCATAAACCAAGATGGTTAGTACTGTAGCATTGTTGGGCAGATCAAGACTGGTCTAGAACACTTCTGGATTTGTTAGTGCTAAGTGTGCGGACCTGAGATGGGTGACTTTAACACAGGTTATCAGAGACAAATCCCCTTGTCTCATTATTCTGTGTGTACTGTATGTGTGTGCAAGTGTGTTTATGTGTGTGTGTGTGCACAACAATGTACCGTATGTCCTGTATTATATTTATCGGATCATAACAAAAAATGCTTAAAATCTTGCCGACATATCACATATATGCTGCAAAATATTATCAACTACATTCTCGCCTTTGATAATGCTTTACAGAAACGGTGCTTGAGTAACTAGAGCAAAATGAAAACAAGTCATTGTTTCACTCAGTGATACTTTTCAAAATATTTACATTATTAGTTTTACATTATCCACCTTATACCATTAAATTGCTTGCATTCCCTTCACAGTACAGTACAAATCAGAACGTTGAAATGTCTTTTCATAGGAAACCAGCTAATATGTACAGGAATACCAAGCTCAAATTGATATTTACTGACAGATAATTTTATATATACACCTGTTTGAACATCTTTTGGGACGCATTCTTTTATAAGCCCAGACCCCAAAGGTGAACCCTGTCCAACCATTAAAAAATTACAACACCAATATTAAGTTATTATCTATAATAATTTACATGAATTCCTAATTAAGCATCAACAAATGTGACAAACATCCTCAAAGTGAGTGGGTGGGTGAGTAAGAATGTACGGCTAGAAGACATTATATTTGAATATGAATAATTCATGGTTTAATTTAGAATAAATGTAGAATAAATGTAGAATAATGTAGGATAAAGGTTCATAGAAAAACAATGTACTGATGCGTAGAGTTTCCAACAAATAAATGAGTTTGGAAGCTAAATATATCTCTATTATATCATTAGTCTCCCATATGAAAGATATGCACATGAGATCAATCATGGCCATATGCTCACAAAACCTGCAAATGACATGATGACACATGCGATTCTCTCCAAAATGCAGACTTAGTGTTATGATTATCCTGATAGTACTCATTGGTTGAATCATTTAACATGAAAACTATACCTTTTTTTGAATTTCCCACCCCTTAATTTAAAATCCTGTGTTTCATACAATAGCATTACAGCATCAGTGGCATCCTTGTCTTGGATTGTGGCTATGAAATGATACATTAACTAATTAAATATGAGTGTAACATGAAACATTTGCCCATGCATACTTGAGAAAATACATACAAGGAATAAGCTTATGGAATGCAATAATCATTTTAGTTTTTACATATCTGTGATGTTGAAACGTGCAATAATATGTGTTCATCAATGACACTACCTCTCAGTTAAACAACAATGAGATGTATTGGATGATAGCTTCCTGGATAGCTGTTACCCATCATGTAAGGGATCTTTCAACTAACATCAATATGAGAAACACAACCGAATTGTTTCTACAGTTTGTGCACATCATGTTCCTGTTTCAATAAGGGAATTTACAAAAAGTTTCATGAATAAATGTATGTCAATTTCGAATTTTTGTCAGCTCTCAAGCACCAAGTGTTGCAACACCATCTGTACAGCCTCTATGGCTTTTGAAATGTGAAAAATTGTAGAATGTTTCTGTTTCTAAATGTTAATTCTACTGTACTGGCATTGTATGATAAGAGTGTCTGCTAAAATGACTAAATGTATGCCATTTGAGGGGCACTCCTGAGTCTCAACAATGTAACAATTATTTAGAACGAAAACAAGGAAACTGACAGGAAGTCTACCTTGGTGGGATGATAGATCAATGGATAGAAGACACAATGTCTTGTCGAGATATGATGTCAGTCTCTGGTAAATGGATGTTTGTAACAATGTTGTGCTTGTGTTGAGTTCTGTTGTTCTCTCTTTGAAATGTATGCAAAAAAAGTCACCAAAAGTCACCCGCTCAATCAGTGAATATGATCTATGAAACCATCTAACCCTGACTACAAGTGTCAGCTAAGGAAACAATTCAGAACCGAGTGTAGCTAATATGTTCCAAGTGATTCAGTGAGATAAATTCTGGTGTAGGCTTCATTGCTTTTTAAACAAAAGAATACAGGGCATATTTACATTTAATAGTGGGGGAAAGGGGAGGAAATAGTGGCTTGTGAGGCAAATACTTGTTTGGTCATGATATTCCCATGATAGACCCCTTAACTGCTGGCTTAATGTCCTGGTATTCAAAACAAACTACAGCAAAAGTGTACTCTTACCACATATTAATAGCAAAGGTGAAGGAATAACCACTCTTCCTTTTGTCATCTCTCAACTTCCTCCCTTATTCCCTCTGCCTCTTAAGCCCGCCTTCCTCTTTCCCTTGGTTAGAACACCATATTCTACTTAACAGAGTTGGAATGTTGAATCTCTCAGCAAATAAGCTGCTACAACAACGATGCTAAATCATTAGACTAAGGCATATCTGTTCGACGTGCTGTAATGTTCAATGTAGACCTTTGAATAACCTTTATCAGCCAGCATTGTTTGTCAGCTTTAAAGGTTTGGAATGATGTTTGTATTTCATTGTTTAATCTACACTACCTTATCATACAGTTTCTTTAAATTGAAATAATGCTTTGAAATTAACAATACTCTATCAAAGTAGAAAAGGTTGCTTTTTCATAAAACCTCCAAACTATGATATTAATATACCTTAATATAGACTATGAAAATGTGAAACTTCACAATATAAAGATAAAATAAAGTATCGGATACAAATCATTAAATTTCTGAAGGAATGACTTAGAAAAAATTATGAATGTCGACGTATGTAGTACTTCAAAGGAGCAATAGTCATGGGATCATTTTGAACTATTATAGCTCTAATGTTTTGGCAACAAATCAGATACAGATTTAAGAAAGTAAAAACATAAAAATATATGCAAACAAACATTTATAAATGGAAAAGTACTTATTTCACTAAATATTCGACTTGTAAAATTAAAAATTAGAAATGATAACTCTGGAACAGGCACCATTATGTTCTTAATCTCTCTTCTATAAGGTTTGTCTGTGTTAGCCAGCAATTAAGGTGTTCCAAGGTAAAATGGATTCAGTCCTGATTTTGTTTTGTTATAGTAATTCAGTCTTGTGTTGTACGAACACACAGCAAAATTAAACACAAACAGGAGAATAAAACGAGCAACAGAAATGGTTGCACCTTCTTATTCTGCTCTTACTGGAGTCCTTTTAGTTGACATAGTAGAGCCAATAGACGATGTTGAAAAAGGAAAAAACGGTGGGGAAGATCACTCTCGACCACTTGTCGATAGAGTTTACGTCAGTCAAGTCGGGGATTGTGATCTTCAGCTGGGACGCGCGCCTCCTTAGCCGGCTCTTCTTCTGGGTGACGTGGCGCTCCAGTGTGTTGCGTCCAAAGTTGTGTCTGGCCAGGCCAGCTTTGCGGTACTGAAGGGTGGTGGTGTCGTAAGACAGCATGGTGCTCCGCGGGTCACTGAGGCCGAGGGTCAGCTCCGAGGCTCCCATCTCGTTCTTGATCTCTATGGTCCCCAGCAGGATGTTTTCATGGGGGTCCATCTAGAAGCAGACCACACATTAGACACCGTGAGCTGCACGAAATGACCACATATATTTTCTACTGATATTTTGTATGGAATCATTCAAATTCGAAATCAAAACACAATACAACACCACCTAAGCCTGGGAATTAGCAAGTGTATTCTTCTGTATACTGATGTATATACTCAAAGATGTACAAACTAACCACAAAGGTCCTCCCCCATAATTACACAGCCAAAACAACAAATTAAAGATAAAACGTCTTGCTACTTGATATGGCATGCAAACAATCAAGGGCTCAAGAGAATGACTGAAGTGGTTGAAAGAGCATCAACAACACTCCACATTGTACTTGTATTTCTTAAACATAACACTCACTGTGCATACGGGGACGCAAAACATACAGGAGTAGGGCTGACATTCAAAACAGAGATGGAAATGATGGGTCAGGAGGATGAGAAAAAGTATGGACAGCAAAGACATGTAGGAAAGGAAGGTTAGGGGATACTCTGACAACCTGAACAGGGAAGGAAACTTGACATCTTTATTTCTAAATGATGTGTAGTGCTTTCTTTCTAACATATATGTACTTCATTCCGTTGCCTACTATATTCATATACATTATGCACATGTGTGTACATGTGTAGTGGCAGAAACAGTCAAGGGAAAGTTTGATTCCTCTGTCTTTGAGGTAACACAGTAGGGACGACTGAATGATTGATGGAAACAGGAGTTCTATTGAATGCATGATTGAAAGGAAAAACACACTGTAGAAGTAGTTTTAGAGTTCTAGAAAGAAAATACAGAACATTGCATATGGTCAGTCTCCACTGTGTGAACCAATACCTTATTCTTTTGCTCGCCTAGTCCCATCGCTGCATCGTCCACAAAGATCGGTTCCCACATCGAGTCATGAGCGTCAATTTCCCTCTGTTTCATTCTGGCATACAGAGTATCGTCTCTTTGAACTACATTTCCCACCATCCACTGCAAGCATACAAAATCATCAAGGTCACATGAACTACATTTTCCAAAAACCACTGCAAGTATTCAAAACCATCAAGGTCACTTGGATCAGTTGCTTTAAGACACTACTCATTTTCCTATAAACATTTTGAGTGGTGTTTTGTGAGAAGTTTACATTAACGTTACACTAACTACCTTATTACTACAATACCTACATGTAGGAAAAAGAATGTAAGTATATAGGATTGCTATGTAATTTAATTATATTTAATGTTAGTGGTGTAGGTTATTACAAAGTGTAAGAAAGCACTGTACGAGGGTAGGATGTAAGGGGTAAGTGGATGTTGTAAAGGAGCATTTGAGGCCAAGTTACCAAAACAAGATCACTGTTTTGGGTGACACATACTTACCTAGTTTCACCTGTGTAATAACCACTAAACCATCATGAAATGTAACTGCATATCAGTTCTTATACTGTATGATTACAATGTTGTTACATTAGGTCTTGCTATGTAGTGACATGATATTTAATGTAACCTCAGTGTAAAGTGTCCCCCAAATCTTGGTATGTAATGCAGGGAAATCAGTGTGTAGTTCAATAGTTAGGCTTAGTGAGTGGGATTCTGAGGCTCAACTGCCCTTCAAGTACGATAGTGACTCTACATTGGTTTACCAACACATTTTCCTAATGTCGGCATTCCATAAGCTTTCAATCCATTTGACTTCATTCGGATAAGTTATTTTCCAGTTGACAAAGTTGTTTCCCTGCGTCTGTATCCAATGACAACTCAACTCCTTCTGAAGAACTGGCATCTCCTTTTCTCCTTGATGTCACCTCTGAGTTGCATTCATCCAACCCTCCATATAAAGTGGGGACATTCTTTTTGTGAGTATGGGATTACCTTTTGTCTATTTTATTCCCATTTATATACCTCTCAACTTTTGAGACAGTTATATAAATGATTAAATTCCTCTTCATTGAAGTAGAAAGAAAACATAACATATTCTGAGAGTCATTGCACTGCATTCATTTGAATGCAATGCATTGTGAACACTGCAATGGGAGTGTGATTTTGTGTCTGTGTGTATGAGTTTGATTATGAGAGACAGAGATAGAGATAGAGAGAGAGAGAGAGAGAGAGAGAGAGAGAGAGAGAGAGAGAGAGAGAGAGAGAGAGAGAGAGAGAGAGAGAGAGAGAGAGAGAAAGAGCGTGAGAGACAGAGACAGAGAGAGACAGAATATGCCTTACAGTTTGCAATCCCATGTTTGCCTGAGCGTGTGATTGTGTGCTTGTGTGTTTGTGTGATCCTAAACGACACAAATTGAGGTCACAATGGGGATATGAGAACAGACTAGACAGGAACAACTAGCAAAGCTATTACTAAAGTATAGGTAAAGCATGGCCATTCGAGACATGAGCCATATTCAGCTACAACTAAACTTTAAGGCATACAGCCACAACGAGAGTTGAAGCATTTCGTTACCAACACAATCGCAGTGTGCTTGCTTTCCTCAGGACTTTCCTACTTCACGCCATTTGTCATACTGAGGGTAGCTATTGTTTTTAAATCCACCATGTATATGGTGTGGAGACTGACACTTCTTGATGACACTTCCTTTTTTTTTACTAGAAGCAATACTAGTTTCTCTGAGAGGATGGTGACCTGTTGCATTATTATACCATAAAACACTGGAGATGTTCTGTACGATACTACTCTGAACCAGAACAGTAGAGTACAGGGCAGAATGCTGTACCTTATTGGGGTCCATTCTCATCTTCTCGTTGTTGGCAGTGGCTGCTTTCTCTGCGGCTTTCTTCTGGCGCTGGGGCCCTCTGCCGAAGAAGATGTAGTTGACCAAGGCGTACTCCAGTAGCGCCAGGAAGACGAACACGAAACAGCCCATCAGGTACATGTCGATGGCCTTCACGTAAGGGATCTTGGGGAGGGTCTCTCTCAAGTGGGTGTTGATGGTGGTCATAGTCAGCACCGTGGTGATACCTGGGGAAAGATACAGCCCGCAATAAGTCCACAAAGGGTCGTGCAGTGCATGCTCAGGAAATGAAACAGAGAGCATGTCAAGGTACACATTTTGGGAGCGAGTTTTCATCTAGAGCCTGGCTCATTAGCAGAGACCCCCCGAAGAAAGAGTCTGTTTGGGAGAACTTTGAGAACCCAAGCTGGGGGTCAGAGAGCAGAAGGTGACCACAGTATGTTCCATCCGAGGTGTGAGAAGTTGTCAACCGACCGCTGTGACTGACACAAACGAGCCCTCCTGCTTTCCCTGTCTTCATCTAACGAACCGTGACAGTCCCGGATGAGGTCATCTCAATGCTGATGTCGGGTTTTATTGAACAACTGCTGAGGAACAGCATAGCGCCGCTTCCCTTCTCAGATGCCTGGACTCACACATTGGCGGGAACAGAATAAGTACAATCCCACAGCGGTTCATATTGCTTCTGTGCAATCAATAAAATACAGTATGCTCAATTGATGAGATGGGATTAGAAGTGAACGTACATAACCCAAATCAATGTGTGCCTCTGAGTCAGTAGAGACCTGTCAGGCCAATCTGGGGCCGCTAACACGAGCAAGGGATTAGATTTATTCTGATTTTGATTGCAATTGCACAGACTCCAACAGACACACCCACAACCGTGCATGGTAACAAACACAGCGGGCCGTGCTAATGCCTGGAACCAGGTCAGAGAGAGAGATAGAGAGAGAGAGAGAGGGAGAGAGAGAGGGAGAGGGAGAGAGACTAGGGGTGGTCTACTCTGGCCTGTGTATACTCCTATCTACCTGCCTCCATTATCAAGCATTAATGCTGTTTTTCATTAAATCCTGTGCATGCCTGCCCCTCGGATAACTAAATGCAGGTCAGCCTCCAATCAGACAGAGTGCTTCTTTTGTGGAGGGCTGGCTGGGGACGGGGGCTGGGGGCCGGGGGGCTGGGGGGCTGGGGGACGGGGAGCCTCCCAGATACGGAGCGACGCGCCGGGTCTAATGCAGAGGCCACGTTGGGCCTGGCAGCCTTGCGTAATCAAGGATGACAGCAAGAAATTGGAACTTCCAAAAAGCGCAGAGGCACTCAAATCAGAGTGAAAACAAATCACCCCAGTCATCCATCACTCTCCTTCAAAAGGCATCCGTCCCTTGAGTACCCCGGGGAGTTCACCAATGCTGCTGCAGCATTATGTCCTGGTCTCTCCCCGAGGGGAGGGTGACAGTGAACGTGTAACGTACATACAGTACATCTGGATCTAGATTTTGGGGGTATTTCCTCAGTTTTTCCTCTGAGGAAAGTCTGAAAGTACTGTGAAGCAAAGTCTAGCTGGGACTTGGAAAGCAGTACATAGTTAATACAAAACCGGCCATGGACACAGTATTTCCCTATAAGGTTTAACAGAACAGTTTTCCAGTGTGCCATGAAAACATTTGGACTTTGGAAGTTAGCTTTGTCTGGGGGGTTACACTCTTACCCTGTACTGTTGCACTGTCCTACACCATACCCACAGCCTTCATACATCCTGTCTAAGTGTCATGTTCGTCATAGCATGCCTGAAGCTGTATGAGAGCGCAGACAGGTCACGGGGGCATGCAGTCCGTACCCAGGGCTACTCTAGCGGCTGAGGCGTCGTAGTTGATCCAGAAGGAGACCCAGGAGAGGATGGTGATCAGGATGGAGGGCATGTAGGTCTGCAGGATGAAGTAGCCGATGTTCCTCTTCAGCTTGAAGCTGAGTGAGAGGCGTGGGTAGGAGCCTGAGGGGGGGCCACAGAGAGAGAGAGAGAGAGACAAGGATGAATTGAGCAAAACTGAGTCAGCGTTGCATCACACACTTCCAACATACAACCCGATCTCCTGGGCTTCCTTCTGTTATCCTATCTTAGAGGCTGTTATATCCCTGTCTTGTGTGGCAGGTTCTGTTGACATCCTCCTCCTTCCCCTCATGTGGGGATTTCACTACGCCGTGTTGATATGCAGGCGTATCTGTGGCTGCCTGGACGTCCCCCCCCTCTCTCTCTCTCCACCTCCTGCCTTTCTCTTCTGTCTCTCCTACGTTCTGGACAGAGAAGGAGAGATGCTCAGCGAACGAGATGTTGCCTCTCCATCTAACGCCGTGGCGTCAGCATTTCCCCCGAGTCGCAAGCCGCGCCTCTGATTAAACGCTTCGTCTTTGTGTCCTACTGTGGCGTGGCTATCTGTAAGCGTGGGTAAAGGCCTGTTTTGCGTTGTGTTGTCGTGCCAAGGTAGCAACGGGGGAAGCAGGCGTAAGATAGAAAGCGTTTGAAGAAAGGGCTGCCACAGAAGCATTCTGAAGGCAGACTGAGCAGAGGGAGAGGGCGGGCGGGGGGGGGGGGAGGGAGGGAGGAGACAGATTTGCATATGATGTGTACCAGAGAGGACCAAAACAAAGCCTCCAGATGTACAAATCTCCAGTGAGCAGGTCCACAGTCGGCTCTGACGTCACCGGAGCACGTTCCAATGCTCCCTCCCAACACGCTTGCTTACATGGAGCATTTCCCCAGAGGTGTTGCACGAGCATGTTGACGTCTGCCACGAGCGATGTGCCGGTATGTGCTGTGTGTGATTCCCTAACCTCTCAGCCACCTGACTCCCTAGCATTAGGGTAGCATTGGGCTAAAGGTAGCATTGGGCTAAAGCCAAGCGGTTCTGCTGATGCGTGCGCCGGCGTGACCCTCGGGTCACCGTTGTCGGGCGTCGGCCGGTCGACCCGAGAGGGAATCACCACACCGAATGCCGTCTCGCCCACCCTCCCTCCCTCCAGCACGTAACCACATTCCAGGACGCTGAGCAAACACACGTAGCCGTTTCCTAACGAGCTCCGAGGAGCTCTGGACGCAGCTCAGGAAAACAGGTGAGTCCTCCAGACAGTCTGCGTGGGAGGCACACTGTCCTTGGGTTATTGTGCCGCTCTTCATTCAATGGAGCAGTTTACCAGACCATCTATCCGCGCCACCGCCGTCCCTAGACCTAGCTCCCATAAGTAATGGATGAATATGAGAATGTAGCAGATGAATAAACCATTCCGTCCAACAACGTTTGGAGGTTGAATAAGTCATAAGCGGGCTGCGTCTGACGATAGGGGTGGCCCTTCCTCCAGCCTGTGGGGCCTGTTCTAGTTTTTGCTGGGATGGGCGGCGACGTCCTACATCTGTTACACCCTGTGACCACGGAGTCCCCTCTTACTCCGACACCCCCCCCCCCCCCCTCTCTATCAACACACACACCTTTAGAAATGGCATTACTCTCACCTCCTTGTTTGGCAGTGCAATCAAGGAGGCCCGGACCTCAAAATAACCTTTAAATGGAAGCACTTTATGAACCCATACTTAGAACAAAGTGTTTAGTGTATGTGTGTGCGTGTGTGGTTGTGTGTGTGTGCCTGCGTGTGTGTGTGTGTAAACCATCCATTCCCATAATTGCCTATCCACAGTGTCCACAAAGTCCATTAGAATTCACTAGTAAATAGTTATTTTGTCACACAATTCCCAGAATATCTGCTTTATGTTTGCCTTCTGATATTCGTATTTTTAATTAGGGGTTACAAACTGTGACGTGAGTCACTCGGTGGGTTCCCATTTTGAGGGCCGAGTGCCGGCATATTTTGTTTTCTAGATTCGGTCCGTCGATATTACCTGTTGAGAAGACCACGTTCTTGGAGATGAGTTTGTGGTCCACGATGGAGAACTGAGGAAGTTCGATCCTCTCCACCCCTGTCACAGCGTGGTCACCACCACGCCAGTAGAACTCAATATCATCCGTGGTGTATCCGTCTGTAGAGGATACAGAGCGAGAGAGAGAGAGAGAGAGAGAGAGAGAGAGAGAGAGAGAGAGAGAGAGAGAGAGAGAGAGAGAGAGAAAGAGAGATAGAGGTTCTCTGGTCAGATGAGAAGTGCTGCAAAAGTATCCTCATCACCGAGACAGACAAATGTCATATCCTGACTAGATAAGGCTTTCATGGTGGACACTCGGTGGATGTACATTATTCATGGTTTCTGAATTATGAAAGGCACGTAGAAATGGTTAAAATGATGAATTATAAAGATAAAGTCATCGCAGGGTTTTACCAGTAATCTATGTTCTGCTGTGGATTAGGGAACATTTGAACATAAATATACAGTGTTGTTCGTGTTCTTCATTTGATCCTAAATCATTTATACCGATACCGTAAGAACCACTGACCCAAAACAACACAGACTTTGGGACAACCTGTACTTCAAGTCCTGAAGTCATAAATATTCATTTCAACTAAACCACACTGTCACTCGCTAAACTTGCTTGACAAAGGCCTGCGACAGTGGAAAAAGGGGAAAAGAAAGTCTGTTAGACCATAAAACTGGGCCTAATCCAGTACCTGAGAGGCTTCCTAGCCCAGTGCTGTCGTCACGTCTGCTGATTCCAGAGCAGAGTGGGGGCTCACTTAGTGAACAGTAGTGAGGCTCGACACTCCAGGCATATGGGAGGAGGGGGGCATTGATTAGCCCCCGACACCCGCTGCGTTTCTTGTTTCCATTCTTTGCTTCCGTTCCTTCATCCCCCACCCCTCCTCCCACCTCTCTTTCTCCCCTATCCCTTCCCTCTCCTCTCCCTCTCCGTGATGTAATAACTATGACAGAGAATGGAGGCTAAGGATAATTTGCCAAGTCAGGCTCAACGACATAGAAACAATGGAGTTAAGTGGATCAGAGAAGCCCGATCAACCAAGCATAGACCCCAGCCATCCAGCCTCTACGCAGGGATGGATGTCTAGAATGTATTCAATGTGTTACGTAATCGTTTTTCTTCCGTTCATCATCGGTAGCTCCATTCTTTGGGGGTAGTGGAAGGAAGATTTGTTGGAAGGAAGAGGAGAAGAGAGGACAAGAGATCCACAGGTAGGGTTTCCCCAGTGCTGTCAAAGGTACTAACGTAACCAATCCAGCGGTTGAAACCCCGGTAAAGCCTGGCTGACTTCACTTTGAACTCTCTGGGAGAGATAGCCAAGCTACAGTAATCCGGCACAAAGTCTCTTCACATGCATTCTCAGGCCTAAGAGCTTTGACAGTCCAAAAATAAATGGAATTGATTACGATAGCATCAGCAGAGATAGCATATAATACTGAAACCCATTTAACAAAGGCTTGGCATCTCACGGCTGCATATGACTGGAGGCGTCTTTACAGAGCTTCTGAAACAAAGTCGAAATCAATTAGTTTTATTGTGCGGGAAGGGATTGTGGGAAAGAGTTCCGGGTGAGGGGTTAAAGGGTGGGCCTTATCAATCAACAAACAAATCAGACCGAATTTGATGAATTCTGTTCCCTTAGTTCAGTAAGGTTGCGAGTGGGATCTGATTCCTTATGAGTTGGTTTTGAAACAAAACATGAAAAGGTGCATGCCCATGAACATACTGTTAGGGGATACTTCCAGAAAACTCTGACTTATTTGTAACGACTTCACTTTACCACAACTTATTCCTACCTAAAAAACAACGTAGTTTGCACACAGCCTTTGGGTCTCATTCTCGGGGTTGGGAACATCCAACGTATAAAGCCTTGACAGTGCACGCTCTGGGAATATTGCCTATTTCCGAAGACAAACATCACCAAAGCCTAAATTCAGAGCAACAAGCTCTCCCCTTGCATGTGCTTACTTAGAAGGCTCTACTCTTATAAAAACTGCTCAAATGAATGTTTGATATACCCCCGGATTCAAAGCCACTTTAATCATATTCCTGGTGTCCAATTAAAAAGTGGCTCACAACTCCTGTGGTACCCAGCAAGCCGTCTTCGGCTCAGCCGGTTAGCCAACGTGACGGAGTTGGGGCAGGAACATCTAAGGCTCGAGAATAAGCCTCAGCGTACGAAGAACAGGTCCCCCCCCGTCCCCCCCAGAGGACATTTGCAGATTCTAAAACAGGACCCCGAGAGCTGCACAGGCTCCGTACCATGTGGACCACTGGTGCAGAAAAGAGGCACAATTACTTGTGGAGGATGTGTGGACGTTCGGATCGTTTTGTCGTGACAACTCGTGATGACAGCGTAAAAGAGCCTTGATGACAGGCTGACACTGACACACATCTCGAGCGGGAAGCCGTATCACGGGTCTGCAGTGATTGGCTGTGGAGAAGTCTGGCTGGTGGACTCACGGCACACTGGCAGCTCGCTCGCCTCGGTCGGGTAGGGTGTCCCTCAACAAGTGCAATTTTCTCTCCGTCTTTCAGAGGTAGCTGTTTCGATGTGGCCATGTCTCGGTGAGGAGCCAAATTGGTCTATTCTGGAAATGGTGTCCATTACACCACACGTCGCTTCGAGGAGTCAGACTTGGAGAAGGTCTCGAGATGGCTTTATTTATTTAAAAAAAAAATCTTTAAGGCTCGTGGTCAGCATTCTGTATAGACCAGTATTCACTGTATACAAGGCTGCAGTCTGCATTTACTCAAAAGGAAAACATTAACAGATACATATTTATTCAAAATATTATATATATTAGGTATTTTCTTTTTACACAAGGACCTCACCAGAGGGAAAACTGCCTTCTACCCTGGTTGGACTCTAATGCATTTACTGTGTAACTAGGGGAACATGTCTGCTGAACTGCAGCCGTTTGACACCGCTGAATAATGCAAGGCCTGCTCCTCTCTTCCACAGACAAGCAGGGCATATGGCTTGTACACAACCTACAGGACATAGTGGAGACTGAGACTATAGCAACAGCGAAACATGCGTAGGCTGACAGGAGTGTGGCTCGGCAGGGTTCGGAGCCTCATGCAGTAGCGATGACAGGCGGCCCTGCCATGCTGCCCCAGTGAAGGGGCCCAGGTCAGGGCTGGGCTGAACCCCGCACCATTCCTCTGCTGCCTTAGCTCCACAGGTCCGCTCCTGCCAGACTCCTCTCATGCTCACGCTAACCACGCTCATGTGATGTTTCCCAAGCACACAACGTCACTCACAAGCTTGCTGGCGATACACCCGGAACAGGGATGTACCGCAACCCTTTTGCTTAATGTACTTGAAGGCAAAATTGGACCGTGTGCTTGCTGAATCCATTCGGCAAAAAATGGCAAACAGCTGGCGCAGAAATAGAACGTGACAGACAGTCTCATCTGAGAGTGCTCATCCTCTCCAAGGCGAAGGAGTCTTCGCTCAGGATTTCATTACGATCAAATAAAATCTCAAGAGTGAACTTCATTACTTGAGAGCAAGCTGGCTAATTGCACTCACACTGATTGTATTACACTAGTATCATACATATTACATCCATACAGTACAGTGCTTTCTTACTGATGATTACAGGAAGAACATTGAGTGGCTGAGTAATTAGCCCAGATAGTACTGCTAGCTGTGTGCCTTGGCATGACTGTGCACACGCAGTTTTTTTCTTCTCTTTCACCACAGAACTTTAATGATGTTTCTGACTCCTCATCCTCCCATCCCCTGTTCCTTCTTTTTGACAGTACTTTCATCTTTCTCAGCTATCAGATATCTTCCAAACTTTACATACGCACCGACCCGGGAGATGACACGAGAAGGAAATGGAATAATCACAAAGTTACTCCACAGAGAGCTGACAGACTGCTCTAAAACAACCTGCGTGTCTGAGTGTCATTGAGCCTGCGGTTGCAAATAACTGTTCATCACAAACAAACCCATTTTCAGAGTCTTTCAGCTCCTACAAGAAGTTGCCTTAAGTGAGAATGTGGTTAAGAGAGGCGATCCGGTGTATAATAGCACCGCAGACAGAGAACTTCCTTCATCAGCGTCTTTTTTCCACATCGCCTTGCTCTTTCCCTCAGGGAGTTCTAATTATGATTTACAACATGCCCTTTAAGTTGTTGTCGTTGCACACGTCCCACTAATTTCTCCTTCATTCAATAGGCAGGAGACCTTTCCTCAAGTAACCCCCCCCAAAAAAATGTATGTGATTAATATTCTATTACCATGTGTTAAATGGTTATGGATTAGCTGTATCCGATGAATGAACATTTCCTGACAAGGAAGGAAGGCAAAAACAAACTATCTAAGGTGCCGTTTGCATAAGGAAGCAAAAGCCATAACTTTGCTGACACAGCTTGTTAGTCTCTGCTTAAAAGAAGAGAATTCAATCAGGACGTTTGTGGTCTGTAACAAATACAAAAAGGTTACGCGAATGCCATGAATATTTGTGAGAGAGTTCTGTTCCTCCTGCTTGTCATGAGCTCACGAAACCCTGGCCGATCTACGCTGGCTCTCCCCAAGTAGCAAAAACGCAAGATCGAAAGTATCAAGCTGTCAGGCACTCCGAAGAAATGCCACGTAGAGGATACAGAGAGAGGGCACAAAAAAACAAGAGAAAAGTTAGTATGGAGACGAAAGACAGAACAAAAATCGACGTCGGAGGAGGGATCAAGGAAGCGATAGAAGAGAGAAACTTGTGAACTGAAGAGAGGAAGGAACAGTGAGAGAGAGGGAAGGTCAGCAGTACTGAGTCGAGATGGACAGACAGGACAGTCAGATGGAAGCACCCGTGGCTTTCTTGGCTGGCGTCGTGTAGCAGGTCCACAAGTCTAGACTCTCAGAGAAGTGAGGGAGTATAGGAGGGGCCCTTTGATTTCCCACTAGTTTCATCAGGGGGGACGCACCACACATCCGCTCCACACTTACATGTGCGGTGAGCTCAGCTATTAGCCAATAGCTTGAAATTGGCTAATAGCTAATTGGCTAATATATTGGAGAATTGTCTCTTACCCAATGGCGGCGCTGGGCTGCTGTACAATGACAAAGTTCTCGGAGGCCTTTGTGCACTCAACGCTCTTTCTTTCTGTTCAACCTTTAATGAAATCGCCTAGTGAGCCGTGCTCCAACAATGGTTGTCGAGACCGTACTGGAAGTCACATTTGCTTTCGCTGAGCTACACACTCACAGAGGCATTCCAGGTCCCCAATTAGATTTGATTAGGACAGTTTTTGCTCACTGCTCCCCCCGGCGAGAGCGAAAGTGAGTGACCACTGTACCAGACCCTGCCGGGGACAAAGGTCAACCTCATTAGGATAATGCAGAAAAGGCGCTCCCACCTCGTGCTCCACAGGAGCTCAAAAATTGCCTCTGTGTTTCCGAAGGTGAAACGTCAAGGTGAAAACTATCTTTGGAATTCGGCTTGCTTCACCGAGGGCACGTAAGAATAGCGACACACGACGGGGATACAGACGATCTTGAAAAGGAGACGGTGAAAAACAGGCTTTCACCTCCACACGAACAGAGTTTTGTCTTTATTCCTCGTGCGACTTTGTTGAGCGGATATCCCCGAATTGCTGAGTTGACGCAAAAGACAGACTTTAGCGTGTCAGTGCCTAAGGTGTCTCTGTCAAATCTGCTGACAGGAAACCATGGTAATTTTTCCTCTACGGGCCTTAGTTTACTGTAGAATCAACAATTTCTCTGTACGAAGGCATGTTTCTAAGTAGTTTTCGCTGTCCGGGCCTTCGAAAACCTGTGTCGGAGAAAGAAAGCAATGGAGGTGGGTTGAGACAGGGACACACGGAAGACACTCACAGCTCTCTATCTCCAGTGTGCAGTTCTGCTCATCCAGTGGATACCTCCTCAGGTCCATCATACAGGCAGCTGTCGTTGTAATCCTGCAGACACACAAGGTTAGTCAGGGTTAGGACCACTACAGACTATGAGGCCCACTGCGGTAGATCAAGAGGTTCTCAGCATTGATGGTGAGAACCTATATTTACCCTCTAATTGTGTACATTTAGTCTTTTTTTTTTTGGTGTGTAAGTGAAGCCATGGTATCAGTACAGCATAGAGCAGGGTTCAATCACAACCAGGAAGTGAAGCACCCTTCTCACAGATATGTATGCGATGGAGTGAAGGGAATATGGTTAGCTAATGGCCATGCTTTTTATAGCAGCTGGAGGTTCATGCTAATAAATGGCTTTTATATCCTCTCGTTTTTTGGAGATAAAGTTAATTGCAGAATGCCAATGATATTGATCCCAGCTGGATCGTAACATATCTCTGGATAATCTCTGCCTTAATGAGCTTCTATGCTATCATAGCCTCCCATCCAGCGGTGAAAGCATGATATCAGGCTTGGATAGCGCATAACCTTCAGAGCATAGAGACACTAATCTGATTTCCTATCAAGGGTTGAGGCGACACCTCAAATTTATCTTGGAACTACAATGGTCTTTGTCCTCTCAGTCACCTAGAAAACAGCCTGGTGCCTGGAAATAACAGCCTCGCACATACTAAGTCCACTCCCCTGAAATCTCCCCAATCGTCCCAACATGACGAGTGAATGAGCAGTCTCCTATGGTAGCCCTACGGTACATGATGCTACACACCAAGGTGCCGCCTATGGAATGCAGAGCCAACTCGGATCACTCCCAGTGTTCTAGCATTTATTTCCGGAATAATCCTAGCCTATTCCAAGACGCCCTCCTACATGAGAGGTGGATCAAATCATGGGTGTGGGCAACCCGGCAGGGTGGAGTTAAGAGCCCAAGGTATCTACTGTTGATATGCTATAACACTAAATGTATCTGGATGAGTTAATTATCTGTCACCTACTACTGTAGTGTCCCGTTTGGGAGGAGCTACTGAGAGGTGCTATACTTATCCTGTCATATAAGCTTGCATGACCTGACCATACATGTATGGCCTCACACAGCAATCTATCCACTATGGGCTCTTCTGTTAGTAAATCGGTAAGACTTGACGTCAAGGTTCATACCAGCAGGTGTAAAGCTCTGGGTTGCTGTTGTCCATTTCTCATATTCTGACTGACACAGACTCCACTAACAAGACAGATAATTCCCACGATCATAAAAGGGGGAGTGAGAGACAGTTTTGGAGTGGTTGGGTTTCAAGTCAAAACTATTTTTTTTTATCTCACAAAAGTTCTTAAGAGCTGGAATGATTTCAGTGGGAAGAATGCCTGAGGTGAAAATCGGTTGGCATAACTCAAGGAGAACAAAGGAAAAAGAGATGATGTGAGCTTGTGAAGTGAGCAATTGAAGATTTTAGTATCAGCTCAATGTACCACGTTATCAGTGTTGAAGACTGTTTAATGACTTTGACAATTACCTCCTAAAACAGATGTGTAAGGGTATATGTTCTGCTAAGGCACTCCATGCAGTATTGGAAAGAATACTCAGTATTATTCAAAGATTTACATCTTTTATCATTTACAAATTAGCATACCAGAATTTCTCTTACCCTGCAGTGTTCATTAACAAAAGGTCTCTGGATTATGACCACTTGTCAAGCTTACCCACACATAGTACTTCAAATGACATCATAGCAAGTCTGCGATCTATGAAATTGATCAACCCAAGTTGCAAAGCAAAAATACCATTAAGTGTGGATGTAGCCAGCTAAATTGGATATGTATATTGGTACATAATTAAATCTGTCATTGATAATCTGCATTTTTTGTATGTAGGAAGCCTAGGACAAGCCTTACTGCTTGCCCACCAGAATAATCTGATAAAGTAGTAACAAATTAACACATGATCAAGATAATGTGGTTCCGTGATTGGTTGTCAACAAGCCAGCTATGACAGAATGCCTTATGTAAGCCAAATGTTGTTGTTGTATTAGACAGTGCCATGTGCCAGAACACATTGCAGCTCCGACTCGGACTCCGATCACCAAGGTCACCTCAGTTCACCCGATGAGCACTGCGATCCAAACAGAGAAGTTGATTTCATTTTTTTGGTTGATGTCCTTTACTTCTCCAGCATTCATGAGTTCCTGTGTGACCCAAGGGGGACAAAGCACCTTTTAAACCAAATGAGCTTCCATGTTTACTGGGGCGTAAAGGGCACATGGGTTTAAAGAGTGCTCTGAGGGCTATGGAGGTTTTAATATTACGAGCAACAACCTCTGAAAATGTGTAAGGGATGTATTTTTTTTAACAACAAACACATATTTCCCTCGAAACGCAGTCTTTAGAGATCATTAACAAGGTTCACACGAAGAAACAAGTCTTCGTCACAGTGAATTGACTAGAGCACTTTATATGTAAATGACTCGGCATGGGTCTGACACACAGGGGGCCGGCCATGCGGGCATGGACGTCATGAGTGGATGTGGTCCTGTTGTTCGTTAGACCAAAGTGACAGCAGAAGGCGGTCATGATGCGTGATAGAGGCCCACTCTCTTTGGCCCGGTTCCCTGCTTTGAAGCCACATTGGGACCTGCACGTCACCACGGGTCATCGTCTAAGCCCACCTGACGACACGAACAAATCTGTGCCAGCGCAGGAGGCTCATCTTCGGCTGAACACTTCCCCAGTCGCCATGGAGATAATCGGAGACCCCTCCCCTGACAGCCCACATACCTGTCCTGTATCACTGCATCCCCTACAGCTGTCTCTCAACCTGCAGAACCTGTCGACACCCCACGTCATACAGTAGAAACACCACAGGGTTCCACGTACATGTCTCACTACTTTTGCTGTTCCTGCATCCCTGGCCTGTTAAACGTGAGCACTTGCATGCACAAGCGTGCATATTTAGAGCGCACTGCTAAAGCACCATCCTTTTGCCTTCACTGCAAGTTAGAATACAATCCAGTCAATGTCAACAGAAGCCGTGTATCTAGGCTAGGAATCTGTGTCACCAAGAAGGCCTGAGGGATATCAGGGTACCGGACTAGCAGTAGTTAAATGGGCCACCTTGGTCTGTGGTTCTTTTGACCACAAGCCTGATACATGTATCTGTCAAAGCCTAATTTGGGTGGAAGTATTATACAGTCGTGTTTCTGAGAGCTTCCTGGATAAACCTAGATGAGTTAATTAGCCTCAAATTAATTATGCATTACCTTATCATTAAATGTCATTATTAAGCTGGGTCACTGCTTAGACTAGAAAAGTAACCACAAAATATCATCACAAATACATCTCAGGGACAAACACAGACATTCTGCTCTAAAAGGGAGAGATAATGGTGAGTTGTTATCACGACGGCAAACAAAAATAATGACTGTTTTTCTCAAAGTGGTTACAAAGCAGGGAAATGTAGTTACTGTCCTTTAAAAACATGATAAGTGAGTCGGATTCTCAAGTTTGCAAACAGGTACCGGTATTTCTATTTGCAATCAGCCTGCTTTAAAGACATAAAAAAAACTCATTACTGATGCTCAAACTCAATCTGCAACATTGATGCCAGGGATAAACTCTAGTTTATGCTGTACATGAGGATACAACACCGCACAAACAACACAATTTGTCAAAACAGAATACTTTCCATATGTATCCGGTTCAAACTAATTGCAGGAAGAGCGCATGCTGCTTGTACATTTCCTGGTGCAGAAAATGCCTGTTAAATGAACCAAGCTCAAAGGGACATAAACATGCTAGAGTGATTGTGGACGTGCTCTAGGGTCAGTAAAAGATCAAGTAGGGTGCACGAAGGATGTATCTATATATATACACAGTACCTATAGTAGGTGTGAGAGATTTGCATGAATGCGTCCCATATAGAGAGCAGCTCCTCCTCTGCGCCAGTGGGAATCTGATCATCACCATCTACATCCCCCGTAAAACAGACACCAGGTCAAACGCAGCTTTCCACCCTCTCCCGTCGTCTCACGAAAATCCCTTCCACACGGGAACATATGGAAAGCGAGGTTTTTTTTCTTCATTTAAAAGCGTGGATTTACCTAAGATGGCTTGACACTTGAGTTCATCTAGAGCGGTCCTACGGGGGGGGGGGGGGGGGGGGGAACGAGACAGCACTACTCCTGTCGTGAAGGCAGGACACCTCTCCTTCAGATAGAGTGGGTTTCCCAGGCACTACCAATGGCAGGGTAGTGGTGCTGTGCTGCTTATTATTACACGCTCCAGAAAGTCTGCCCCTAGGAGTGAGCCTGTGCTCTCCCTGTCTTTGTCAGCAGTAAAGCCTCTGATGCATCTGCTGCCAACGATGTGGCCCTCTGGTTCTCTGGATGCGGGTAACCAAGGGTCAAATTGCCGGCCACTTGCCAGCAACTTCCTGATCTTCGTAAAGATGGAGGGAGTCAATGATGTAGAACTCGAGCGAGCCGTTTGAACTCACTCTTCGACAAAGATTGCATTTGGGCCCTGTGTGGAAACTGAGGTGAGACTGTTTTTGGACAGGGGGGCTTTACGGTATACCGTATTTACAAGCAAGTTGTACCATGACATATTTACAAGGAACTGCATGGGTGAACCTCTTTCCTCAACACACAGTGTGTTCTTCTGCGAGTACGTGAGAGGTGTGTGGGTGTATACCTTTCAAGCTAAAGCAACCCAAGACGATACTAGCTTCTGAAATACAGTGGCCCTCAGTCTTTCAGCTCCTTTGCACGGGCAATGCCAGCTCCATATGGTCACCCCACCACCAGTGACCTCGAGAATCTGGTGAGCGGCATGGGACCCTGGCACAGGCTCACTGAACGTAGTACGTTACGTTAGGACCAAGAACACATCCAGACCTCCCAGACTAACAGGGAGAGGCCCAGAGGCCCAGAGGAGGAAAGTTAATCCATCCACACTTCCTGTCGATGCTTGCGTTGCCTTGTCTCGACTTGTTTTGTCTGGTTCGAACGAGACCTCAGCTCCTCTGGCAGCTAGAATTGAACACGGTGTCTTGCTTCTCATTGGTAACGTGCTCACTTAGCTTCACTACCCCTAGATGGACATTAAAGTTAGCAGTTTTTCGCTCATAATTTCCCCAAAAAAGATAATGCCAAAACAACGTTAAATCCCACATCCGGCAAAATGGTTCTGTATGAGAGTCAATCATTGTTTTCAATTTAAAGAAACAAACTTGCGTTCTGTTTTCTAGCTGACCAAGAGGAATCTACAAGCATATCTGCCAGCTAAATAGCAAACATCAGTCTGTCCATTTTTAATATCCATCATTTCTTTGGCGCACTGCAGCTGCAGCCTATCAGTAATGAGAAACACAGAATCCAATAAAGCGATCCACTGAGGGGAGTCGATGATCAGTCTCAACCATTAACGTAATGCGTATTCTTGTGAGGTGAAAGACGACTGGATTGAACTCTGCCCATCACAGGTGATCTCTATCTGACTGGGCGTCGACACAGCTAAGCTGGGGGAGATTCTCTGAACCGCTTGTGATACGTCAAGTCAAACATAACCACAGGTGATTAAAATCCGATTGACTTGAAGTACTAAGCAGCATTGCATCAAATGTGTGCCTAATAGGGCACTTTTCAGAAGAGTATGCTTTTTTTCCGTGTGTGTGGTCATTTTAATGAAACACAATTCAGGCCTACATTCACATTTACATTTAGTCATTTAGCAGACGCTCTTATCCAGAGCGACTTACAGTAAGTACAGGGACATTCCCCCGAGGCAAGTTGGGTGAAGTGCCTTGCCCAAGGACACAACGTCAGTTGGCATGACCGGGAATCGAACTGGCAACCTTCGGATTACTAGCCCGACTCCCTCACCGCTCAGCCAACTGACTCCCTGGGCCTAAGGGGCCCAATTCTCTTCGCTACTTTGTTTGCCTTAGAAACTTGCCAATGGCAGCCTTTATGAAGGGGCTCACCCCGCTGTTAGATGTGTAATAACTATCTGTAAAATGAGCTGGTGACAACACGAGGCCTTACCCTTACTGTATTTATCCAAAGGGAAATGGTACCATTAAGATGTATCACACATCTGTTGTCGGGGGGGGGAAAGACAAGAAGGAACAGGGAGGAATGGAAGGCTGTGAAGACCAGGATTTCCCTTCTCCTCTCGTCCCCCATTCCTGGTTCCATCCTCCATGTTCTCGTCTGATTAGAACTGCACAGTTCAATGAAAGATGTCGAGATCATTTTGGACTCAGGCAAGCTAATGAAGTTAAGCTATCTACCGTCGGCAATGACGTGGCTTTTTTGGTTGACACGTTTAGTAATCAATGAATCGTTCCATGAAACAATCAGCTAATTGCTTCTGTCTGTTGAAGCGTAAAGGGGGGGGGGGGGGGTTACGTAATGGTGAGTGCAAAACACGCCGCCAACTAACCAAGAGCTAACCTATAGTGTAATCCATGTAAGGGAGGGGAGGGGGGAAGGAGTGGTTTATGGTGAGGGTTGAGGAAGCTGGAGAGAAAACTTGCTGAACTAACAATTGACCCTCTGGGTCCTGTTATCTCTGTATCGCTTTGGCTCTCTTTCTGTTCTCCCTCCCGTTTTCTCTCTGTGGACCGTGTTAACATTTTGCAACAGCTGGTCAGCTTATTTGATTGGCTGATATCTGCACACAATGTTGTCTTGCTCACGCACGGGAGTGTTTTCATTACCTTTGTTTACCATCGAGATACTATGATGTTCATAATGTTTGGATGATATTCAATTAAAGCTGGTTTCATTAGTCTACTTTGTACATTCATTTATGCATGAAGTCACTACAGAGCTTACAGGAAATTGAGAAAAATGCCAACCCACAGTTAACTTTGAAATTGAGTACTTGTTGCAAGTTATTGTACCCAGAACTAAAACCCAAATCCCAACCACACTTCTTAGTTTTGTGCAGACAGATGTCGTTGTCTCAAGAAACCTGCGATTCATTAAAGTGAATTTGGAAAGAGTATAACAGCCATCTGTTCCACTGTTGGCTAGCTGGAAAAAGACCGGAAGATGGATGAGTACACTAACCACATGACATTACATTTATTCACTGTAGGGTAGCATAGCTCATCTTCTGACAGGGTATTTGAATGAGGCTGCTTGATACATCAAACATGTGTTCTGGAGTGCTGTAGCTAGGATTCAGAATACGTTATCTGGTCTTCCCCATATGCTTTGCTATATAATGTCATGCTATTTAGAGGTACTGTATGGTATGTTGCCTCATGAGAGTTGTTTAAAGGGTGACTTTAAGACATTACCTCAGACCATAGAGGACAGTGCCATCTGGGTGCAGTCGGATCATTCTGTTTTTGACCGTGACTCCGTGGACAAATGACTTCTTGTCGTTCAGGAAGTAGGTATCGGGAACCCACAGCTGGTCAGCCACCCGGTTATCTAGGGTCAAGTTGAGGGGAATCTCCGAGTAGGATAATCGCTTGTCTCGCCAAGCTTGCTGGAAGTACATTGTCAATGTATAGTCCTGGAAAGAAAGAAAAAAAGAGAGTGACAGAGAGAGAGAGAGTGAGAGAGAGAGAGAGAGGGAGGGAGGGAGACATAAATGTGTTACTGGGCTCAAAGATAGCCTTGTCATGAGGACAATTTCATGAAACACTTCCCTGCTGCCTTTCAGACCATCAATATTAGATGTCGTTCCTTCAAAAGTGGAGCGATTCCATCAGGTAAAAGTGTTTCCAAAGTAACAAAGGTGGAGAAAGCAACAGAGGCAGTAGCGAAATTTGAGTTTTTCTCACATTTAATATCAAAAGAGAGATCCCCCCCCCCCATCCTCAGTCCTTATTTATCTAACTATGCAAACTTTTCATGTTAATAGTATTGTGTTTTCTGGCTGAGCTAGTGAATGTCATCGAGTTATGATTGTGTGAGTAATGAAAAATAAATCAGTGTTTTTTGCTTTTCCCAACAACAACTTTTCCCTAGCGTCACAATTCCCTGGCACTGTAAATTCACATCAGATTAAGTCTATCATCAGCGTCTGAGCCCTAGAACTACAGCAGTGTTTATCCAGTCAGCACTCACAGACACAGTGCTATAGCTGAGACTGGGTTCGTCCATTGTGGGAATTACACCATTCGAATCAATGAAACGAAAATGAATAGCCAGCCTAGCCAATAAAACAACAACTGGGTAAAAGTTGCTTTCTCATCGCAGCTCAGACCTTGCCGGTGCATTGTGGGGAACGGTGCGTTCGTAAGACTCCACTTGCGAGGGTCATCCAAAAAGGGACGTGGGTGGGGTCGTTTAAGCGCACTGAAACATTGTCACTCGCTTAGTGCGCGCTCGCCGTGCGTTTGCCGTCGATCAGATGATCTGATAGATCGCCGTAGCTGTTGGTGTTCTGGGTGCTGTCTGAGGGGAAGCGAGGGCGGTGACGTGTTCTGGCCCTGCCTCGGTTGCGTTCCCACGCCGCGTCGCCCTCGCCGACAATCTCCCCGTCGACTCGTCAGTACACACTGTGATCTAGCCCAGGATTTGCTGTGATGTATTAAACATCAGGGCGTGTTTTTTTTCTCTTTCTCTCTGTCTCTTTCTCTCTCCTTTTTTCCTCGCCTCAAAGAGACTGAAGATCGTGCAAGCGATCCTGAGCCTATCCGGACTGACGGCTCTGATCAAACTCTCGATATTGATCTAGACAGGCGTGTGCACGCGCTCGAACAATACGAGACGTACGGCCCTCAGTGTTGACGCTGCCCTCAGCCTTGAAGCTGCATGGGCTCCGCCCACAGGACACAAATCACTGGAAAACGTGAACGGAGATCATAAAGAAGTGGATGTCAACAGAGTTTGTTGAGTTTGTGCGTGTGTGCGTGTGTGTGTGTGGGGGGGGGGGGTTGCATGATAAGCACAATCAAATGGAGCAACTCCTGTGGCCAATTTACAACGGATCCAGTAAAACAGGAAGCTCCTTTAAGGCCTGCCACCCTGCTCTCTCTCTCTCTCTCTCTCTCTCTCTGTCTCTCTCTCTCTCTCTCTCTCTCTGTCTCTCTCTCTCTCTCTCTCTCTCTCTCTCTCTCTCTCTCTCTCCCACAGTTGGAGGAAGACTGTGAATCACAGGGCTAGCTCTGCCAGCCTCTGTCATGACTGGAGGAGGCTGTCATAACACCAGTGATAATGAGCACCAGCTAGTAATCACTACTTTAAAGAAGAGAAGTAAAAGAGAAGAACAAGAAAAAAAGATGACTAGATGTACGAACACTGGACTGCCAAGAGAGCACAATCCAGGGTAATTATCCAGCGTCATCTGCTTGGGCTGCCGGTGAGATTCTCCTGATGGCCGCTCATGTTAGTTCGGTCTCTCTCGAAGACTGTGTTACACCGTAGTAAAAGTTTAGACGTGTTTTTTTTTTACAGAGGTATATCAGCATGGCCACACATTATTTTAGACATTGAATCAATGTATTTTAAATCTACAATGTGATTTTTTGGTTGTCTATAGACAGTTCTGACTGCTTTGCCAAAGATAAAATGTCGTTTTGGCTGGTTGTCCACTACATTGTTCTGGTTGTTAGAAGCACAGCTTGAGCAAACCCAAAGAGTAGGACCCGAAAATACATTGTCTGCCTCAAAATAGAGTGCATTTGTTTATTATTCATGTGGATCCACTCTTTCAGCAAGTCACCTGGGTTGAGGATGCAGGTGAAATGGTGATGTTAGGAGATCCTCTGTACGTCCTTTCTATTTAATGTGATCTTGGACATCATCGAGTCCTTCTTTCAGTCTCAGCTTGCCAATACCGTTTCATAAAAACAGCCTTAGATTTAAGCTTGAAGTACAAAAGGCCTCATTCCTGTCCGCTTCCAGGTAAAAGCTTCATGTCAAGTCTGCACAAGTAGAGAAAGTGTTGACCGCAGCTTGAGAGCTTTTCAGTCAAGGCAGGAAACATGGACAAAATACCCAGGGTTAAGTGCTCCTACAGGATAATTAGATGTACTTGTGTGTGTGTGGGAGTGGGGGGTCAAGACTTGATTTGTATATATATTTAACTAAATGAAAAAACTATAAAAGAGTGGCCTTGGAACGATGGAGCTATAGATTCTTCCGCGAACGAGCTCGTTTCGTTCTGAGAAGCTTCCGAACACTCGGGGAACTGCAGCGTATCCGGCATTGGCCACTTTTTCCGTTTGAAATGACTGCCTGTGTTAGATCACTAGCCTCAATAAGCAGTGGAGCAGGACTCCGGAGGCCTCTCGGGGCTGGAGGAGTAGGCCAGCCACCAGAGAAGCAAACCGGTGGAGTCTTGGAGGGGGAGGGTTGGGGAGTGTCTGGGTGAGAGTGACCATGTAAGGGGTTTTCCTCCCTCTCCACCCCCTCCCCGTACCCTTGAAGTGATCTCCTTCTCTCTCCACATCAGGGCAGCCATGCCGTGCTCGCTTGGAGGGGTGAAGAAACGAAAAAAGGCACCGGAAAGCTCGGCGGAGCCGTGATGCAAATTGCTGTTATTCTCACCACTCTCGACTCGTTCAGCCCCGGCCTCCCCCCGCTTCCCCTGTCCTCCCTTTCTCTCTACCCCACCCTCGGCCCCGCGATTGTACTCTCGCTCCTTCGCCTTTCACCTCTTTCTCGTGCTCTCCCTTTTCCCCAACCTCTCATCTCTCCCCACTAGCAATCACGCTCTCTATCCCTCAGTCTTTCCCTTCCTCCCCTCCCTCTTTCCCTCCCTCTCCTTCTCTGTCTCGACGCTCTTGTGCCTCCACGTGCTCTGGTAGAAAAAAAAACGAGATAACAGTTCCAGAACATTTTTCCCCACCAAGTGTGAACCCATCAAATCATTACTGAAAAATGGATACAGTCATATAACATAGCAGGTGCTGAATTACATTCGGGGATTTAGATAGCTTGCAGTCAACGAGCTGGTGAAAAAAAAGGATGAGCTTTAAAGTGTGAGTGTGAGTCTGTGTGTGTGTGTGTGTGTGTGTGTGTGTGTGTGTAAGGAGGAGGGGCGGTGAAATTGATATCGTAATTCTATGAAAAGGATTTCTGTAGCATGTTGACCTTGGCGAGAGGACTAAGGCAGTTTATCACACACGCACGTACGCATGCATACACACAAACAAACACACACACACACAGGAATGGTATTAGTGGCAAGAAGGCAATTTCTCTATGAAACCATATGGCCATACGGTGTTTCAAACAAGAAGCCTGTCTCTCCTCCCCTTATACTCACAGTTCCCCATGCCCTTCTCAAACACGGCTATGAAGTAGCGAAACGCTAAGTGTCCTAATAATAGACGAGATTTACACTACATATACGTACATGCATACATTTATAGTGTATAGACACACACTTACGCACGTCCCCATTCTCCTCGAGCTCTGTGTACCGCCTTTGAACGGGTTGTTTAACAGCCCATCCACACTACGATGGGACGCCATATGTTACCGAAAATACCCGTGTAAAACTTGCGTTCAAAGTAGAAAGAGGGCTAACTAATGGCAACATACTGCATGGGGATGGCCCAGCAACCAGGCGTGCTTCAGAGCCGTATCCTGTGCCACGATCACGTCCATGCCCCTATAGTCCACCGAGACTGTGGATGAGGCAACAAAGGGCCCGCACTCTGGTTGGATGATCCCGTGGCGGACCTCATCCCTCATCCCAGAGGACTGCTCCTGTGGAGGTTGTCATCCCTTTGTCTTCAGCAGACGGCCGCCCCAGTGGGGGCACGCGGGACAGATGAACTGATTCAATAAAGGCTCTGGCCCTTCTTCCTGGATCTAACTCCTCTCTCCGTCTCCTTTTGCATTCTCGCAGTCTCTCTCTCTCTCTCTCAATCTCTTTCTCTCTCTCTCTCTCTCTCTCTCTCTCTCTCTCTCTCTCTCTCTCTCTCTCTCTCTCTCTCTCTCTCTCTCTCTCTCTCTCTCAGTGTCTCGGTCTCTCTCTCTCTCTCTCGGTCTCTCTGCTCTTACTCCTTAATCATTTAGCTTGGCCGGGGACACAACTTCCTTTCAGGGATGCTGAAGGTGAATCAAATTTAGCAGGCCTTTCAGTGATCTCCTCAGCAGACGCCCAGAACCTCGCCTGTTGGCAGCAGTGCAGTTAACTGACTACATGCAATTTATTAGTTATGATTGCTGCATCTGCAGGCCCTTTTTCTGTCCCCAGAGTGATGTGGAGTTGAGTAGCAATTCACGCGGGGATGCGGGGGGTGGGGGGGGGGATGGGGGGGGGGGGGGGGGGGGGGGGGGGGGGGGGGGGGGGGGGGGGGGGGGGGGGGGTGGGGAGACAGGTGAGAGCGGGGGGGCGTGTGTGGGGTGGGGGGGGGGGGGTGAGATTATCAGGCTGCTTTTGAGTCCAAGGGGAGGGGAGGAAGTAGAAGGAGGGTTCAATCTCATCTGTCACTCAAGGACTTGGGAATGGACGGCAGCCGGAGAGATCCACGTTCTAAGACCCTCCTCCTCCGTGTCCCATTTGATCCCACTTTACTGGATCTTTTTCTTCCTGCCTCCTGCGTGGGTGCGAGTGTGTCTTTCTGCGCGTGTGTGTCCAAATCAAGTATGACTATGTGCGAGGGGGAGGGGGGGGGAGTGGGGTAGTGTGGGGGTGTGCGCTGCGTCTTCGGCGTGGGGGGGGGGGGGGGGTAAATTTGCTGAGAATGGGGCCTCGCCGTAGCTTCCAAAGCTCCAGACAGCTCTCCTCTGACACCTACACACACACACACACACGACACACACAACCACACACCAGTGCCACACACAAGCGTTGGGAGCCTTGGCTGCTCATGCATTATGGAAGACCAAGGAACAGGCTCATTCTCATTCCAGCAGCGCAGCGGAGACACTGGCACATCTACACATTGTCAACAGGGAGACAATGTGATACACGGCCATCTATTGGATCAATGTCAAGTTAGAAAACTTCTATTTTGGAGCAAGTCATCGGGAGGTGAGGCATCGGGAGGTGAGGCGACCAAAAAAGAGAGAGTTCCCCGCCGTGCCTCTGACCTCTAGGTGGATCATCCACACTAGAGGGCTTTGCGCACATCCTTGGAGAAGGACACCCCTCGAAGAAGCAATATCTCCTCTCAGTCAGTGTGACCTACAAGAGAGGCAGGGGGTTGTAGGAAGGACAGGGGTGTTGTTTCCCAATGACAGGAGAGGAGAACCAAGGAGCGAGGTCGTTCTGGAGCGAGATTCCATCTATCCTTCTAAATCCGTTTCAGGCATCCACTGGGGAATTGGAAACACTCCGAATCGGAGAATTGTAACCAGAGAAACATGTCGGCCCCTGCCCTAATCTGTCAAGAGAACATGACAATGTTTGTGCTTCACAGAGTTGGCATTGACACTGTCTTCAGTTCAGGGTCAACGGTAACGTTGTCAGAGGTCGAGCAGGTTTAGCGAGATCATCCTCTTATCCCCAGCATTTTCTAATTGAGCGTGATGACACATTTCTGGTAGATGAGCTTCACCTGGAGACAGCTGCACGCGATGACACAGAGATCAGATGGGACCACACTTGAGTTGAAGTACTTTTGAGTTCCGAGTGGCACCTAAAAATAAACCACCCGGGGCCATTTTGCCGTGCCAAAAAACCTCAAACTGAGACTAAGATAATTGACTGCAGCCCCTCTCCAAATCCTGGGCCCTAGCTGTATTCATTTGCTTGAAACAAAGCCCTGTCGTTTCAAGACTTCATTTCCCAGCCCACGGAATTCAATCGAGGATATTTACAAGCGGCGGATATTTGGAAACGCGGCAGAGAAAGGAGAGAATTCCCTTCGCATGACCCACACCCTACTGGGTATGCAGGGTGGCTGATGTGAGCTTTGGGAGGCTCTGTCACGCACGCCCCCCACCCCACCCCCCCCCCCCCCCCCCCCCCCCCTTCCCACCCTCCAGATGAAAGACTAATCCCCTACAATCGCTGTGTCATTCTCGGGAGTTGGCCTCCCTCCAATCTGCCCTCCATCGCTCCCGGAGATCCACAGGATAGGAAGCTTAGATAGTGCTCCTCTCACTGATGACCAAATATGGCAAGGAGGAGTGAAAGAGAAAGGGAACAATCGACTAGGTAGGAAGGGCGCCACGTTCTTCTTGGGGAATCGGAGTCTTTCGAGTGAAAAACCACGCCTCTCCTGCTGGTTACATGCTCTAACATGGCTTTCTTTTTTGGGTTACACCTTAAAGCTAATAGCATATGGATGTTGAAGCACAACAAGGAGATGGTGGAGATGTTTTCCCCTGTGGCGACTGCGACGCGGCACCATGCCTGCATGTTTTCGTCGTCCCCCCCCCGCACATCTCTCTCTATAGAGGTGCAGAGCATTGCCAATTACCAGCCCCGAAGGCTCGACAAGATGCGACGGCAGACGGATGAAAGCCCACCTCAAGTCAACGTGTGCTCAGCCACTCTCTTTCCAGCCTCCCGTCGGCTCCAACTGTGGCTGGGTGCCATGATAACACCTTGGAGGGGCTCCCACTGTGAGTCTCTCCAGTCCCAACTCGCTACCTTGATTAAAAGACTAAAAATAGAGCGGGTATAACAAGCACTCTCTCTCCACCTTCCAAGGTGAGGATAGAACCAACCCAAAAAAAAGACAAAAGAAAGTTCTGTGTCTGGGAATTGATGAACTGATGAAGATACGGCCGCTCGATTAAAAAGTTGATCCATCACTTCCTCCCTTTGTGGGTAACAGGAAGATTATTGTTTGGTTACCTAGCCGAGAGAGAGAGAGAGAGAGAGAGAGAGAGAGAGGCAGAGTGAAAAGAGAGAGGGAGAGAGACACAGAGGGAGAGAGAGAGAGAGAGAGAGAGAGAGAGAGAGAGAGAGAGAGAGAGAGAGAGAGAGAGAGAGAGAGAGAGAGAGAGAGAGAGAGAGAGAGAGAGGGAAGGCTTGCTGTGTGGAACTCAACTGGATGTGCCCTGATGATAAAGCATGGTGGCTGTGGTGGTGGTGGTGGTGGTGGTGGTGGTGGTGGTGGCTGTGGTGGTGGCTGTGGTGGTGGTGGTGGTGGTGGCGGTGGTGGCGGTGGTGGTGGTGGTGGTGGCGGTGGTGGCGGTGGTGGCGGTGGTGGCGGTGGTGGCGGTGGTGGTGGCGGTGGTGGGGGTGGTGGTGGTGGTGGTGGTGGTGGTGGTGGGGAGGGGCTGTGCACCACAGGGGATGGGCAGTATTAAAACAAACAGGCCATCCAGGCCGAGCCCTCCCTTTCCTCTGCAGCCGAGGTAACGGCGGCGATTAACCCACTTTCATTCGTCACTCCTCCTAATCCAAACGGCAGCGAGCCGGAGGCCGCGGACCATTATCGAGCGCCGCGAGGGGACAGGTGGGCAGATTATCGCGGCGCGACGACGCGAACGGCACCCGGACAATATGCTGTCAATTCCCAGCGCTTGCCCCGTCGACAAGCAAACAACATGCGGCTGCCTAATGCCCGGCCCTGCAGCTGCGGAGGGGCTTGATGGCTGCACATTCACCTCATCGTTCACTGTCAGGCACAACACTGAACCAGTCTCTAACTAGTGTACTGTCTAATACCGAAGGGGGAATTGATTACATGCCTGCCTTCCCTTGACATTTGTAGCGCCGGCCCTAATTTCATGATAAGCTATCCCTGCATCGTTAATAATGATGTATGCAGTATATCATTAGATACACAGTGGGTCTGTGCGCAGTGTGTGTCGAATGGCAAACATCTATATGCGTGTCATTTCCTTTGGATGAGTGTGAATATAAGTATAGCTGTCCTTCCATTCTGTTGGTTGCATCCTTCCAAACCCAACCTCATTGCTTTGTCATATTATATATGGCCAGAACTGTCCATCTTTACAATATCACACATTACGTAAACACTGCACAGAATCCTTTGGTTACAATATGCCTCCATTTTGCACATGAGAAAGAAATGTCCATTTGAAATACAAATCTTAATATATTCATGATTAAAAGATAAAAGATTGAAAGGACAGAATCCTGAATAAAAGACCAGCGCTGAGTTTCAGCTGGGTGATTCTTCGCCCAGCTGTACAGCCTGAGTGTGTTCAGATGTCCCTGATAAAAGACCTCTCCAAACTCAAGCATGAGGAAAACAGGATGAGAGAGAGGGACAGAGAGTGTGTGTGTGTGAGAGAGAGAGAGAGAGAGAGAGAGAGAGAGAGAGAGAGAGAGAGAGAGAGAGAGAGAGAGAGAGAGAGAGAGAGAGAGAGAAATGTCAGGAGAGGGGCTAACTACAGTAAGGGACTAAGCAACGCAACAGATTGTGGTCTTGGAACACGTCTACTGTAAGTGTACAGCCTGTCTACCTCCCCACCTTGCTGCCCCAGCACAGATTGTCTTAAGGTGTATCAAGCCAAAACCCCTCTTGTCAAACTTCACCGTTTTCGCTGAAACTCCAGACTTGCGGGCACAGTTCCCTGTGCCGCGGGGACGATTCCCCAGCGAAACAGTCTCGCTCACCATCCGTTCGCCATTGGCACAAGTCCTTCAGCTTCCTCCAAGCATGGTTACAGGGGAATTTGAGGCAGTCAGGGGGAGAGGCAGGTGGCATTAGGGTGCCATGTGCTTAATAAAGACTTGAATTTACAGTGAATGTGATGGTCTCTGCGCCTAATGAGCCACGGCAGGCCCTTCTTTGAGCTGAGAGGACGAGTGGGTGCCTCCAACCATTAGAAGTCAACTTGGTAATTATAGGCTTGTTGAGGCCTCCAGAATGAACCGATGCCAAGGGTGCTAAAGACATGAGCGCTCATGCTCCAACACTTGCTTCCTCTAATTAGGTAGCAGAATGTCATTGTTTAAGTGTGCGAAAGTAATGTGGTCTTAAACGAACATGAAAGGTCCCTGGAATGTGGTGATTATCTGACCATGAGGTCAGAGTATATGTCTATTAGACTTGTTATTGGCAATCGAAACGAAACCGGGAAGCGAGAGTTTTCGGTATTATTAAACAAGCCAGTGGGGACAACGAATATTGACCTCAGGCACAGTTACTACAGCCTACTGTCCCTTGAATAATGCGAAGCCTCAACGAATGATTGAATCCAAAACCACAAGTGCACTAAATGAAACAGGCTGTTTCATAAAACATAATCAATAATGGGGGTGTGTGTAGGTACAGTAAAGAAACTTTTCAATCAAAGCTGCTGGAATAAGAGATGGTGGATATGAAAGCTTTTCATGGCATCATGTCAATTCCTATTGACTAAAACGTATCCTCAAGGCTGCCCAAAGATGCTGTGAGTCACTGGTGTAATAGAGGATGTTGTATCATGACATGTAAGAAAGAGAACGAAACTGTATGGTCAATGCTGCTAACATGAATCATTTCTTGTATGATTAAATCTGTCACGCTTTCCTTTACCTGTGAACAATACGTTTCAAATTTGAGTTAATGTATAAGTCCCCACACATTCAAGTCCTCACGTAAGTTTACATTTTGAGATCTTTCAGCACTTACAGAAACAGTTGAACCGCAGTGAATACTGAATACTAAGAAATGGGAAGATTTGCTTGCAAACCCCTATGGTTAATACTCCCACACAGCTAAACTCATAAATCCCTGTCTTGACTCGGACAACTCTGACCGGCAAAAGTATGTCTTTTGGTGGTAAATCCGTTTTGAAGAAGTTGTTGACATATGAGTGACTATCCAAGGTACTATCACCGTGATACTCTCACTTTAAGGGTTGAAGGGATCAATACTTGTTGTGCATGAGGGATACAAATCCCATCCAATTTCATCAGAAAGCACATGAACGTCGAAAAAAAGAAGGGATAATATCAAATTGGTGAGTTTAGTTACAAAGGAACTGACCGGAGCGTGGCTATCTTCAGCAGCTAGTCACGAGGAAACCCCAGGGTGCCTTGTTCACACTCACTCCCGGTGTAGTGGGATACTGGGGCGTGCACAGCGTCTCACATGCCATTCATTCAATTGAGCTTCCATATCGTGTCATATTTTTGGAATCAAAGAGCTGACATACACTGGTGGGTGCCCTAAATAAACTCAATTGCTAAATAAATAAATGAAGCATACATTGGTTTTGTGGTGACGATTCTCATATCCCAGACCTCATATTATAAACCCAATGGGAGCAGAAACCAATAAGTTGGTAATAACTAGTCTGGGACTATGGACCAGCCCTAACGAGTCTCTGTACGCTCAAGTTATGTACTTGTCAGCAAACCTGATTCACTCCTCAATTCCCTTTTGAAATAAATTTTCAATAAAAATATTGGTGATGGTCCAGTGGGTTGTACTAAGCAGCTAAAATATTACTGTACTATAACTTAGTGTACAGTATATCACTGTATTTCACAATTCCTAACCAGCCATATTCAGTAACAGTTACACTGGGGGTATCACAGCGGGTATAATATTGAAAGACAATTATTTTTGTTTCAGGTGGTTTCATTGGTTAGGGAATACCCGTCCTGTATTAAACTTTATCTGAATTTCTAAATGTCTGTCATAAGCATTTAATTGCGTACGAGGGTACTGTGCAATTGATTGCGTAATTATTTAAAAGTGATTGCTTCCACCAGTCACTAACAAACCCACTACTGTATTTGTGTCATAAGGCATGACAAAGGATTCATCCTCCCCATCATCATCATCACCATCATGCTCATCATGACTGTGTTCATCATTATTGTCGACATTGCTAATTGGTTGCACAGTCAACAATAGTCTGTCTGGTCTTAATTACATTTAAACTGGATTGGCATAATAAAAACCCACTTAGAATGTGTCCCTCAATGTAATCTCAAGCATTCTACTGGAACTTAAATAGATTACCAACCTCACAGGGAGGTATACCAACAATAAGTGATGAATAATGCAGGATGCAGTACGGCTGGTTGTTTAGCTGCCACTCTCTGCCCACACAATCTCTCTCCAGTAAATCCCACTGCTGATCCCAATGCCACAAGCTGTTTCGTCCTGAATGATGCATGACCCAACCACATGTAATGTATACAAAGTCAGTATGTGTAGACCTCCCTTGTGGTTTCCCCTGAAGTCTTCAGGTGGAAGAGGCAGGAAAAACAGACCTCAGGTAAAGCGATTTGTGAGTTAAAGGGACCCGAGGCGGCGTTACCGGTTCAGTCAACTGAACTTGAAATCATTGCGATGCAGGAGACCCGTGCATTGAACTCTGACCCAAAAACCCACGTAATAAAAAAAAAAAGGGGGAAATGATCAAAACGGATTCAATATTTCATGAAAAGGTCCACTGTTTTTGATAGCTGTGAATTCAAGGTCAAATGCCTTGTTAAATATGTCAGTTATGGATCCCATTAATCGCTACCACTGAATTGAAATGTACTGCAACAGTGTGTACATTATTGAGAAGAGTAACCGTATACTGTTTGCTGCTGCTCATATTAGACAACTGGCAGCTTTACAATTAAATCCAGGACAACCACAAAGACAAAGAAGTGAAGTAGTCAGGCAAAAAAGAGCAGCCCTTGGCCTGCATACAACCATTATTCCTCCAGTCAAACGCGTCTCGTTGAAAACACTCGTTTCCATGTACTATGCCCCCCCACCACAGTACTCTAATCTGAGACAGCTCCTCTGGCTATCTCTCTCTCTGCCTGTCTCTCTCTGTCTCTCTCTCTCTCCGTTTGCTTTCATTACGTAACACAAACAGTCATTCCCCCCAGGAGGCAAATTTCCCATTTGGGGTTTGATGACTAATCCCGAGTGGAGACCAGGGGAGGGTTTAGAGGACCGGAGAGCGACCCAGACTACCAGCCCCCCTCACCAGCACAACACTGAGACATCCTGACATCCACATAGGCTCCAGCCACTGGACATTCCTGAAAGGTTACTATAACACCCTGTCACCTGTGTCACCCCACGCGCCGCAGGGCCAGTGTGACAAACACAACAACAAACACGCTGGGTCCCGAAGACGCCTGCACTTTATGGCTCGCCATCCACAACGGACTTAACGCGGTCACGTGACTTCTAGGCTTATGACGTCACAAGTGGGAACGCTTCTCAAGTGAGTTGAAGCCTCTGTTCCTGTAACTCCAGAGGTTTTCTCGTTCGTGGTTCAGGTGTTGGCCGTTCCCCGGGAGTCTCCTAACCTGGTGCTCAGAAGCCTCTTAAACCATGCCTGTCTTATCCATCGCATATCAAGCCGTTTCACTCCTACTTCCTGAATATTGACCCGCCACCCATCAGTTCTGCTGCAGTTCCGCCCTTGGCGTGCCTTCCAGGGAGATGCCGGGAAATAGATTCAGACGGCGTTCGCAGATGGGGAGTTAATGTCGTTTTAAAGCACTCAGGTTCAGACGAGAGATTATAAATGCCGTATAAACATATCGACAGACTTTCATCTCCTGACTCCTGGCTTAACAAAACGCCATCCAAAGACGCTAAGTCCATTCAATCAATGGCCTTTGTCCCCAAGTCGCATCACAAGATATGAAAAGGAAACTATTTCCACAGAATAAGGAAATATCCCTTCATATCAACCGACGTACAGTGGAGATAATGTGTTGTTAAACTGCCTCTACGCTGTACAGTATGTGGGCTTCCCTGGTCCAGTGCAGTCTCTGTGTTTTCCACGACATTTCACAGTGATATCTTGATCTCCTGAGCTGCTGGAAGTGGAATGTGCTCTCTTCTAAAATGGAGGGCTCTGCATTCTAAGCACCTTCCTCTCCAATCAATAAGCTCCTCTTGACCTTTGTCTGCATCAATAATAGTATTTCAGGGTTTTTAGACAGGGATGAGAAGTTGAGCTCATCCTTACCTCACAGTGCCTCGCCCCCAGAGCACACTGTTGGCAATGGCGCGGATCAAATCAAATCGTATTTGTATAGCCCTTTTTACAAGCAATGTCACAGAGGGCTTCACATACGCCCATAGAACTGCCCCTCAACCAACCTAAACCCTCAAGGAAGACAAGGAAAAACTCCCAGAAAAACTCACGAGAGGAGATAAAATGGAAGAAACCTTGGGAGGAGCAATTCGGTGAGGGATCCCCTCCTCCAGAGACGGTTGGTGAAAGAGAGGTGCAGAACACAGGCTAAACATAGTCACACAGCAGGGAAGTGTCAGTGGGTGTTGAAACACCAACATCCAGTGTTCAACTTGGGTCAGTTGGTAAATGTCAGTATAAGCAGAGGTAGCCACAGGGCTGGGCAGGGGGTTGAGGAAAGGGACCGGATGTCAATAGGCATGGGATGACAATGGCAAGGAAGACAGAGAACGAAAGAAAGAAAGCGACAGACAAAAGCAGAGAAACACGCAGCAAAGCAATGAAGAAAGGCAAAGAGGCATCCAACGACGATTCCCTTTCTCCCATTCACGAGCTACGGGTTCGCCTCGACACTCGTCCTCCACGGTACTGGGTACCCTGTTTCAGTTGTATGCTGCCCGAGCCCCTTCCTCTGTGTGTCTGCGGATGAGTCATGTGAAGCTCCAGTAGCATGAGGTGCGTGACCTTCCCTCCAACGTTACAGATGCCGCCTCTCCAAATGGCAGCCTGTTAATGTCAGCAAACTTCCTCAAGCGCACACACACACACACAGGCACGTGCACACACACACACCCACACACACGCACGCACTGAGGCAAGCCCGGACTGACCCTAAAAGCCTGCCGTGGCCCAGCCTTACATCTGACCTTTTGCTCTCCTCCCCAGGCTGGGTAGCGGGTCTTGAGGCTCAGCAAACAGTCCGTGGAGTGTGGATTCAAGCACAACACCTGCGCCAGTCTACTCAGGTCCACTTCCGTATGCCTGGCTGTGTGGGAAGACAACGCAGCACAGATGGGCGTCGGCGAAGTAGGTATAACGACCTCAACAAGCGCGGACGGATTTCCGGAACCAACACCCTCTGGAGCCGTTGAGAATCCTCGACCATGTGTTTACATGATCCAGGCTAGTAAGGTCTAAACACCGAGGTCCATGGAGAGGACAACCAGTTAATAAGACCTTTACTCGGGCTCCAGTTCGGCAGTAACCCCACAGGGGAAACACAGCTGTAACTTCAATCTGTTTTAGCCGGAGCCCCAGCCCCTGCTAGGCTCATATGATTGGACATGTGGAGAAGAAAGCGATGCTCCCGTCTGTGATCTGAAGAGAGCCTGGCAGATCGAGGAGACGGGAGATCAAAGTGGCCCTACCCTCTACAGGCCTGGCCCCTTGCTGGTCAAGCGAGGTGAGCAGGTCAAACATCTCGTTGGTGTGGGAGATGGGCTTCAGGGACAGAATTACCGAGACGCTCTAAGAGTTTGATCAAAGAAAACATGCCTCGATGTTTTGATTTCTCTTATCACAGCTGGAGAGGGCCTGATGGGAGATGTAGTAGGCACCACACCACCCCTATGGTGCAATGTGAAGGTAATGATCCAGTGGAGATCTGAAGGCCCGGTCAAACACACATTCTCCGTGTTTACCCCCGCTTCAGCTGTGTGAATAACCACTTAGTAAAGATCCCTGAGCAAATGTGTACAGAGCGTTGAAGGTAAAATCCATCATTATCTAAAACAACATCCCAGGTGCTTCTAAAGGAGTGCCGTTCAGCCAACTAAAAGCACGTATCGGTCCCTTTAATTAGGAGGCTGAACATAAGATGCTAAATCTACCAAGGATAACTTTTGGTCAATCAGACAAACAGGATTTTGAAGCAACGCCCATCAGATGGCAGTCCTGAACCCCAGGTGGGAGGGGGCCAGGGGCTGGGAGGAGCAGGGGGGTGGGGGAGTGATGGGAGTCTGAGTGCCTGGTGCGTTGCTTTAGTCCCTTGCCTTGGTTACTCGGAGAAAAGTCTTTAATACGGATGAGCGCATTCAAGTCTCAGAGCCAGGCCAGTTTTAGTGTGGAGGGGGCACTAGACCAGTGATTTGTGTGTGTGTGTGTGTGTGTCAGAAAAACTGTAATGCATGGAAGGCGAGGGGGGTGTTTATATGAGCAGCAACTGATCTATTTCTGATCCAATAACTATGTGCCCTGCATGGTAATTTGAAACACCACCATGACAAATCCAGAGATTTTGGGTGCTGGTGTTAGAAATACCACCATAATTGCTCACTGACAACATACAATTAGTAACTACTAAGCACAATCCCTTCAAAGCAACAAGCCTGACTGCAAACCCATTGGAGCAGAAGAATATCTCACAATGAACACACCTGCAGCCAACAGTTTATAAGCAATGCACTACTGAAAACATAATGATGTTGTCCCAAATTCCATCACAAGGGTTGATGGGGAGGTTGACCTTATCTTTCACATAGAGATTGTGTCCTTCACTGGCATGCAGTTCACAAAGCACATCACTAGGGGATGCTCTTGCATGAAGTAAAACTTTGTAGCACTCAAGAAGTTCCTCCAGAATTAGTATTTCCACCCAACTAGTGTTTCTAAAACTGTTTAAGACAATTCATGCATGTCTGAGTCTCATTAGCAAACAGGTTACCGACTCTCATGTGTATCTCTTGAGTTGTGATCTCATGATCTGTGTCATGCTGTAACGCTGCCGGAATGCTGCTGGGCCGTCTGGAAATGAATTCCAAAAACCTTTGAGAATTAAATGAGAATTCATTGTTCATATATCAACGACGTTTAGATATGAAAAACATGAGAGATAACAAGAAATATGATTTACACTCTCAGTTGTCATTGGTTTGGTAAGTCGTATTCTATTTTCTGACTTAACTGACCTCCCTCTCCAAACATTAAGAATCGGTTAAATGGCAGCGCTATGATCAATGAAAGGGACAGTCCAGCGAATGTACTGAGCGTGGTATATTTGTGGTAACCAGGGGGTTCCCCAGGAGGGATAAGCAAGGCTACTGTTTAGGACCACAGATCACAATGCTCACGAATGATTAGGAAGGGGGTGATAATTGAATACTTACCATATTGACTTCTGATACCATGTCTATGCTTGCTATGTCTATGTTCATCCCCACTCCCACAGGCGGACCTGCGAAAAAACATCAGAACGGACTAAAATAAAAAGCGGGTCAAATGTGTGTTTCTGTTGTGTTCTAAAATGTATGAAAGGAGTCGAATATCTACGACTTAAAATAGCTTTATTGTCTGCATCATGGCACAGTAGTAAACATTTAGAAACTAATAATCAGCCAGATAACACGCTGAAGTGTTGCTTTGGATTTAGGTGCGCGCGGAATTCCCCAAAATGTTAATCGCGACGCACAATGGTGTTCATTTAACTGAAGATCTCCCGAGAAAATTGTACAGCGTGCTAACAGACTACATTTAAACAGTTTGTAGGCTATTGTTAACCATTCAAGACAAAGCACCATGTAGCTTTTACACATTTATCCAACAAAATCGGCGCAGGTGGACAGAAATTCCTCACATTGCCTTAAGCTTGTATTTGTAGTAGGCTATAATACAGTTGCATTGTATTATGGCTGTATATGAGTACAAAAAACCTGCCCTTGGTTTGTTGGAAAGTGGTCATAATCCGTGTTGTTTAACACATGTGGAACGAAGTGGCCCGATTAATCTATGAGGCTAGGCTACCTGGGAGAGCCGATGGTTTGTGCCTTTTACTTTCAAAAACCTTGAGACCCAGGGATTCCTGCGATCAGACCAATTAAAGCAACAACTGTTTGTGTTATACGGCTGATGACAAAGCAGTCCATTACAGTTCGTGTTAGAAAATTATTTCAATTACCTCCGAAATCTGGCCTCAAGCGAATGTCATATCCTTTCAGCAGTCTATCAACTGTTTCCTTTACCAATGACATATTGCTAGGGTCATTGACACTAAAGAAAGAAGCAGAAAACATCTTAGATGTAAAGGTGTCTGATCTCAGTAGTATTTTAAGTGTTTTCTACAATGTGCAACACAGTCAGGTAAAGTGATGAGCGTCCACGCCGGCCACTTACCTTTGCGTACAGACCACGGCCACTATTAGGGGAAATGTCCAGACACCAAAGCATCTCATTTTTCTTATTCTCAACACCGCCATAGTTTTGATATGATTTTGAATTTCAGTGAAGGCAGACGAGAACCAACTTATTCTGGCCAGTGCAGTAATTCCAATGTGGGGCGCATGCGCATACTCTACCACAACATCAAGGAGCCGCGGCTGCTGATGCTGGTGGTGGTAGAGCAATTTCCCAGCCACAGAGGAAATTTAAAGGGGAAAGCGGAGCAAACAAGTTGGTGAGAGGCAAACAAAGGTCTCGTTCCATTCATGGCATTGAAAAAGTGTGAACCTTAACGTTCAAACCACAACATTTCTTATTAATTATTTAATTTGAGTAAATGTTTGGAGTAAAACGTAATTTGGCGATTTTTATAAATATCTTCTGGCATGAGCAAGAAGCAGAAACGTGTTATATGCTTCGTCAAATATAGCCTAACATTTTCATGAATACTTATTTCCTTGGCCGTAATGTGTGTGTGTGTGAGAGAGAGAGAGAGAGAGAGAGAGAGAGAGAGAGAGAGAGAGAGAGAGAGAGAGAGAGGGGAGGGAGGGAGAGAGGGAGAGAGAGAGCGTGTAAAGTAGTAGAAAGGATGCGCGTGGGTTACTGTGAGGGTGTTTCGAGGAGCAACGAGCGAAGAAAGCGAGTGTTTTACTCGTTTTCTCAAGTCGGTGGTGCATCTTGAGAAACTGCAACCAACCACAGACCAGTAAACGAATGCATTCTAATACACCTGCTATTTAATTAATCCCCATCTCTGTCTCCCAATTTATTTATCAATTGCACATCAACCATCCCACGTTTTTCCGCCTTTGATGACTTTGTGCGCAAACGCGCACGACTAATGAGTAAAAGTACATTCATGATGAGCGCATGAGCGAACTATGTTCACATAGGACATACAGAACCCACAGAGATGTGCTGTACAGTACATCCTACGCATCTCAAAGCCAACGCATTTGATGTTCTGCCCACTTCCGAACAGGTCGTGAGCTACTGCATTAAAGTGAACACCCATAGAGTGGGTCGTTGAACATTATACTTGGAAAAGGGCGGAGCACAAGGGAGGTTTCTGGTGGACAGTAAAAATAACTGATAAGTGAATGTTTTTCTTATTCATTGACACACAAGCCTAGAGTAGAGCTCGTTCTTAAGTGAAACAAGTTTGTTTTGGGGGAATCTCAAATACTTAATGCCTCTGTGGTGACATGTCTACTTCATACTGTTTAGGCTACTCATGATTACATTTTATTTGGTGGCATGTGGTTTGATCTGCCAATTGAAGGGTTAGGATTTGTCTCACAAAATTCCCCAAAAGAGACTTTAACAGTTCACATTTAATCTGCATAGCTTTTGATGGAGCTTTCAAATATTCCATTTGTTGATAACTCAGCTTTACCATTCATCCATCCATCTTGCCATCTTTCTATCCATCCATCTGTCCATTCGTCCATCCTTCTATCCCTTCACCCATCTACCTAGCTATTTATTCATGCATAAATAAATAAATTCCCTCTTTCACACATTAATTAACTTAGATGTTGATTGCTTTTGCCCCGTGGACCCTGTGTCTACAGTAGCCGTTTAAGCAAGGCTTATTTGATGTAGCACTCCTAAGAACTGACCTCCAATGTTCAACTGTAGGGAGTCAGGTGGCTGAGCGGTTAGGGAAGCGGGCTAGTAATCTGAAGGTTGCCAGTTCGATTCCCGGCGGTGCCAAATGACGTTCTGTCCTTGGGCAAGGCACTTCACCCTACTTGCCTTGGGGAGAATGTCCCTGTACTTACTGGAAGTCGCTCTGGATAAGAGCGTCTGCTAAATGAGTACATTTACATTTATTCATTTAGCAGACGCTTTTATCCAAAGCGACTTCCAAGAGAGAGCTTGTAAACTGTTGATTTGGTTTATTCTGCAGAGTGGCTCTTTCCTCCTCAAGGTCAGCCTTTCTCTATTTCAACATAGTTCTGGGATAATGACGAGCGACATATTGCTCACTCTTCACAATCAAACACATTTGCCCACTTTGTCCCGACATGCTGTTAAAGAGGTGCTCTCTGTATATACTGACTGCTGTCTAATGCAGCGGTGTTTGTGTGTGGTCATCTCCGTAAACCAGGGCTTGTTTGCTGGAGTCCAGGGCCCTGATGAAGGGGTCTGTCTGGGCTGTGTGTGGAGAGAATCTGTGTACACCGATAACACATCACAGCTCATCATCTGCCATGACTTTGGCACTCGACAATGTTCTATTTGCCAGTAACAGAATACCATTTGAAAAGTAATTTTTCTATCCATGTTGGGACTTACCACGTTGGGAAAATGTTTGGTAAGTCTCAATGCGGCAAATGTGGTTATAAATAATGGTTATAGTTAGCTAAGGATATGAAAACAAACAACTAAACTTGTATTCCAGAAACATCAAACATTCAAAGGTAGCAAAAGTATCAACGACATGAGATGTGGCGAGAAGAAACCAGAGAGCTTGGCCAATGAGAGCAGACACTTAGCTGTGCAGGTCCTGAGCACATTCAGACACATGGAAAGACGATTTTCAAGCCATATCTTGTATATATGAATATCACTTGTATTGTCTCTGTTCAGAACGTTTTCTAGTTCTGTCTGCTATACTGGACACAGACTCTGGTCAAATATCGTGGAAAAAAACCATGTCTACGTTTCAATAATAATTCACCTGTATGTTACACCTCAACCATCTGCTACAAGGCTTGTTTGTACCGTATCTGTGGTTGGTGTTTTTTAGGAACCAACGCTGTCTCCTCAGAACACCTCAGATGTGCAGACAACAGAGACCACTGACTCCTTTGGCTTGCTGGCCCTCTCACTCAACAGGGGGCGCCACCTGCGTCAGCTCAAGGTGACAACGCCCTTCAGCACCAGCAGACGATGGACATGGATGCCAACCCTGTCAGAGGACTCAGGGTGAGTGTCAGCTTTAGCCACAGTTGGGAGGAATCACCTGAGTTATCCTGCCAAAAAACTGCCTTTTGGTTACTTGGCTTCCCTTCAAGGTTAGCATGTTATGACAGATGGTACTTTACTGTTTGTTCTGTATTTAGTTTATTGTTTTTGCCAGTGTTCCCTACGTACTCGCATTTGACTGAGATATATGAGTTATTTGTTTTGGGTAACCCAGCATCACGTGAGGGTTATCTCTCTGGGCGCTGTTCTAGGGGTTCATTGTGGCTGATCTCATGGCTCTGCCCTCCGCCTGCTAAGATGAACACAGAGGAGCCCAGAACCACCGCTGCAGGCAGCCTTGCTGACTTTGACTTGACACCAAGTTTTTTTTTTTTGGTAACTAGGAGCGGTTACCATAGAGACTGTATTATATAGCTATTCCTACACCTGCTGTAGGAGGAGAATCATATTTATGGCTCTGCAGTGTGTCTACATATTGTGTTAAGAGCAACGCGGACGTACAATTTATGTGATTATGTAATGGGTGGTCAAGTGTAGGTTCGGCTTTAACCGTTTTTGAAGTTTTGATTTAAAGCAGACGCACTTAAACAGAATTGTGCTCAGTTCTGTGTTGCCTGGGCGACCATTGGACGCTGTCCATGGTGCTGAAGTGAAAACGCTGTCCATGGTGCTGAAGTTTACACAGGAGTGTCGTCAGACGTCAGTCTTTTAATCTGTCGTAGGATTCAAACCCAGAGGCATAGAGGTTGATGACAACTCATTATAATGTGTCTATTTGAGGGAGGAGGAGGAGAAGAGAGAGAGAAAACCGACAGAAAGAGAAGAGAGAGAGAAACAGAGAGACAAAAAATAAATATTGTTCTGACATCCCAACTGACCACACATTCCTGTCAACACCTAAAAAGTTTCCAGCACAAGAAGTTTTGGGTGCATTTCTACCACTAATTAGTGTCACAAACAAAATCTTTCTCTACTGAAACATCACGATCTGCAAGCAGATCTGTTACCATAGATACTGTATAATACAATTTGTTTCTACAGCATCCTCTGTAGGAGGTGGGTTATATTTATAGCAACACTGCATAATTACCAAATAGAGACACCCAACACAAAATACTTGGTGTTGGGTGATGAAATGCAGCATGGCCAGGACTTTCCTTAGAGATTGCAGAAGTACATAGAACCCAGATGTGGACCTGGGCAGCCTAAACATTAGTGGTGTAGAAGGTAAGTGGCCAGTCTCATACACTTTGAAGAGCACTGTATAACAGTCATTTATACTGTTACATTTGTATCTGTGTTCGGTCCCTAATCTGTGTGATTTGCTCAGAGAGCCAGTGTTAATTGCAACACTTTAGACTGAATATAATGAACTTGCATGAAGGTCAGACATTAAACTATGTTCTCTCAAAGCAATTGGCAATAAGGACACTATTTAACAGAGCCACTAAAATGCCTTCCAGAGGCTCTTTGTTCCGTTTGGCGCTTCCTGACGACCATTGCCAACGCTCCGGAAGACCAGCGGAGCTCAGCGTCCCTCGCAACCGTCTCTGCCTCAGTGCACTCTGGGACACTCATCAGACCCATTTGTCTGTCGCTCAGCCAGGCCAGGCCATCACGCCTCAACCCCCCGACTCAGACACGGGACCACACAGCCCCCCCCCGCCCTTTCTCCTTAATGATGTGTGCTAGAAGCCCCTCTATTGACTGTATGTGAATGTACCCGCCCCCCCCCAGGCCTCCTAATGGATGATATGCCTCATAAAAGGGGAGATGAATAATGCCTGTGCCCACTGTACGGTGCTTAAAGTTTGCTGCCATGGAGGTGGATTAGAGAGTAATGGCCGGGTCTGTGTCAGGGCGATGGTGGCATTACTGTATGTGGATGCCAAACAGCTTCCCGCCACTAGAATCGGCAATAAGCCCTTTTTCTAAGAGGACTCCTGGCTCATGGACGGACAGCCGTAAAGCTGAGTAAATGACATCACGCTGTAATACTATTATGTTTACTATGATGTTGATTCAGCTGTTGCTTCTGATATAGCTACCATTACTAAGTATGCTACTAGTTCTAAAACTATGTCTAGACATAGTACTAGTAGACTAAAGCAGCATAATCGGTTTGGTAATCCCTATGTAGAACACCGGTACGGTATCAAGTAAAGGACACTGATTCTATTGGATGTGTATTTGGTCGTTGTGTTCAAGATGTTCTTTGTGTATTGAGATAATTTATCTTTATTGTCTGTTCTTTATTGTCAGAAAAAAAAGAATATATTATTATTATGTAAGATACATTTACAGTACAATACTTCCAGGATTGTAATATTATGTTACATAACTAATTTACAACTGTTTTGAGTTGTCATAGGAATATACTTTACATTAATCTTGGTCCAATGTATTATAGATTCACTAGATAATGTGACCAGACATAAAGGGAGAGTTTAAATTTGACTGTTCTCAACATTTGACTACAAAAAGTACTTTATCTGCAAGTAAATGTCCCATATTTACTTTTAATGTAGATTGTAAACTGCTATCCGATTGAAGACAGCAGTCTTCTAGAGCACAGCACAACCAAATTAGCATTGAAGTAAAACAGATGATGGGTTTTGTAAGAAAAAAAGGTTTCAGGTTATATAGCCACCAGTAGAAGAGTATTGTGCGCTATGTCCCTCCCACTCTCCACCACCACCTCCGCAATCTGATTCACACCCGTTCACTTTTATCTACTACTACAGTATCATTTCTATTTGTTGACACATGCTGCAGTGTGTTTGGCTGGGTGTAAAAAGTGTGTCAGAGCTAATGGAATAAGAAGAGTTAGTCGTGACCTAGGTCAGCATGCAATATGGACAAACTCTGTCTTTTACTTGGATAATAATTTAAATCTTTAGAGTTTTCACAAATACATCGAAACCCTCTGGTGAAATCTGTTGCAGGATATTTTAGACTTTTTCGAATCTCCAAACGAGTCTTTGCTAATTCCCTGTCAAAACTATCACTGGCTTTCTTTCTCCCATCTAATCTCCCATAATGCCTTATTTGATTATTGTCAATGCCCTCCGTCCCTGCTCTCCGTCCCTGCTCTACAGTCTCTTACAGTAAAACTCTTTAGTTTTTCAACTGAGCGAGTCAGATGAGGCGCAACCGCACTGGTGAAGTCACAGTGGACTGGCGCAAATGCCTCGCGCTTCACACTAAGCCTTGTTGTGATCGGTTCTGAATATGCTTCTCAATCATGGAATATGCAAATTATAACAGTTGACCAGAGATTTTTGGCTGTGGAGTTTTGGTGAGGCATGGCGCTCGTTCTCACTTGCTTATTTCTGTCCTGGTAAGTACATACAACTCTTTTTATTCGACTTTTACGCACGTTATTGTACGTTGGTGATCGTTGTGATTTGTGAAACTGCGATTTTAACAAGTTTTATCAAGTGACGCACTGGTGGCATTCTGTATGTTCTTCATTTACAGTGTGAGCAATGTTTGGGGAACTCAAGCGCCACAGGCGAATATTTATTTGGATAACATAACGCGCATATTGGATAGATTACTAGATGGCTATGACAACAGGCTACGACCTGGATTTGGAGGTACAGTTACACATATTTATTTCGAACAGGTTGTTTTAAGATGTGAAATAAAAAATGTCAGTTTAATAAAGTTTTAGTTCTAACAGTTTCGAGGCACGAATTTTCTAGGTACTTGCCTGTGTCCCATCTTGGAAAGTCTTTGTAATATATAATTGATTTCACCATGAAATATTTGCCCTCGAGTGCGTGCATGTGTTCAGCAATTAGATGAATCACTGACCACTCAGTCTTTCGAACAATGATCCAACCTGTTTGAGGCAAAATGATTGGAATTGTTCTGTAGAGCAATTTTCAACTCCAGCTCTATGGGTATTGCTAATCAGATGGAAAGCAAATATTAACAGTGTACATTATAATATAAATACGTATATCCTGTGTACATGTCTTGCTACCTTTTTGAGGAAGTTTGTTGTTTGTATCAAAAACAACACTTTTATTTCTAGGTCCAGTCACAGAGGTCAAAACAGACATCTTTGTCACCAGCTTTGGTCCTGTGTCAGATGTTGAGATGGTATGTAATGCACTTGCATAACACAGAACTCTAGAGCCATATATATATATGGCATATATATTGTTTATATAAATATTTCTTTTAGTAGTGTACACAGTAGATATGTGAAAGTACAGTATTCTTGCATGGGTGTGTGTCTACAGTGGGTGGGATTCACGACTGTATATGTCCACGGTCACAAGTCATATTCTTTCGACCATCCTTCATTACTATGGCATTTGGGCAGGATGTCATTATTCCAGCTTAGGGATTTTAATCTGGTTGACAATCCCTATCGGAGAGGGTTGGGAAGCGGCTGAGTGTTCTATTTCCCTACACACCATACAGCCTCCACGTAAAGCCACGTAGTTGCTATTCTATAGGCAGGGACAGATGAGGATTTTCAGCGAAGCAAAGCCATTCATTTGATCTAAAAGCATTCCAGATTGAGTCATACAACTGCTACACAGTTACAAAATGTTCGAAACTAAGACAGGCACAGTGTTTTCCATGACATACACAAACACATCAACTATTTCAACCAATGATTGCACCAAATGAATTCGCTCTGGACAATGACCATGAAGCGTATTTAGCTCAACTGTGAATCATCATTCTGAAAATGTGACCATGCATGCCCTCAGATTTCATTTCCCCAAACTGGCATCCCACAGGAGTACACGATGGATGTATTTTTCCGTCAAACGTGGATCGACGAGCGGCTGAAATTCGAAGGCCCCATTGAGATCCTGCGGCTGAACAACCTCATGGTCAGCAAGATCTGGACGCCGGACACTTTCTTCCGGAATGGCAAGCGTTCCATCTCTCACAACATGACCACTCCCAACAAGCTGTTTCGCATCATGCAGAATGGAACCATCCTCTACACCATGAGGTATTACTGAGCTACACTGAACATGTTCGGAGCTGCCCAGGACCTGAGCGCTACAGCCTTGGGCTGTACAGGGAGCTATTATAAACACAGACATGAAAGCATATGTTCTTAAAGGAATGGCGTGATGGCCTACTTGAGTGCTTCACAACAAGAGTGAATGCAACACTGGTGTATTAGCATGACACGGTGGGGGGGGGGGGGGGGGGGGTGCAGGGGGGGCTGCATTTACATCAACGTATCTCTCCCTAAATTGGCTTTGTGTCTGCTGTAATATTTGGTCAAATTCATGATTTAATCCCAGACTGACCATCAACGCAGAGTGTCCAATGCGGCTGATGAATTTCCCCATGGATGGCCACGCCTGCCCGCTGAAGTTTGGGAGCTGTAAGTAGTTTTTTTCCGATAAGCCCCGGTCAGACAGATGGTTACATGATAGCGATTACAGACTGACCATGTCTATCTCGGCCCCCGCTGTCCAGATGCTTACCCTATGAGCGAGATTGTCTACACGTGGAAGAAGGGCCCACTGTTTTCTGTGGAGGTCCCCCAGGAGTCGTCGAGTTTACTGCAGTACGACCTGATAGGTCAGACTGTGTCCAGCGAGAGGTTAAAATCCAACACAGGTAAGAGAGATAGGTCGTCTCGTGGCTGTTATCGCATTCGAGTCAGACTCGGCACACAGCTAAGCAGGAAAAACCACACAGCTTTAGGAACTGTCCAACTCAATCATCGTATGAAAGATGCCTGCGTGCACATGGACTGGATGTGGGTCCACGTCTTTATTGGAATTGTTTCAATTGAAAACTCTCTTCTGTCTGTCTGTCCCTGTCTCTCTCTCTCTGTCTCTCTCTCTCTCTCTGTCTATCTTCCTACATGAACTGAATGGTGCAAATTGATTCGTAATTATTTGATGTGTTCAATTTGCAGCATTGCATGTGTGTCATGCTCGCCCAGTACGTGCCATATGTCCTGGAAAAGCTTGCTGTTTCTTTGATATCTGTTCACAGAAATCATGTTGTATGTGAAATTCTGTGAAAATACTGATTTGTCGACTCGACCACGGAAAACAAAGTTCAATTTTTGTTTCCCGACAGGTGAATACGTTATAATGACGGTTCACTTCCACCTGCAAAGGAAGATGGGCTTTTTCCTGATCCAGACGTACATCCCCTGTATCATGACTGTCATCCTTGCCCAGGTCTCTTTTTGGATCAATAAGGAATCGGTTCCTGCTCGAACTGTATTCGGTAGGCCTCTTCTGGTATCCTCAAACCTCACACCCTCATTCCACGTCCCCCATCCATGTTCACATCTCACAGTGTCAAACCAAGGGGTCCTGACATAAGCGAAAGAACATTGGGCTGGGATTATTCTCGTTTCGTTTTTTCCCACCAAGCTGGATGTACCGATTCGTCACCCACAGCATGTCTTTCCATATTGTGCCTTTGTGTGACAAGGCGGGGAAAGTTTCCCCTCGTCCTTAAGTGGTGTTCCTTGGCAGAACACGCCGGAAGGTTTTCAGCAATGTGTGGAGTGTCCGACTCGGTGGAGCGTTGTTAGCGCAGAACAAAGTCACAGCCACAACAGCTTTTACTCATTATCTCCATATCCTCCACCTTGGCCAAGTACAGTTAATTGTAAATAACTCCTGTTCTGAAATTGGTCATACCAGGAAAGCAGAGGGGGAGTCTGTTTACTTGGACAGTTGCCGAGCAGTCGCAGGTTCCGCTAGTTCATGTTACATCACGCTACAGTTACCACACATCGCTCTCTCTCGCCTGGGGAGGTTAGAGCTCTTAAGTTCCCATTGCCTTCCTTTTTGATTTTCCCATTTCCAATTTAGTCTCAGTAACATTTTTGCCAAGCTGGAGCTGCTGCCCTTTGTAGATTATGGCTCTCCTCTCATTCCATCTCCTTTCTCTCTCTTCTCTTCTCCTTTCCTCTCCTCCCATCCTCTTTCTCCCCTCCTTCCCTCTCCTCCACACCCCTTTCCTCTTTTCAGTCCCCATCTATCTTCTCTTTGGTAGGCTATCAGAGTTCTGACAAGACCCCTCCACTCTTAGGGAAGAATAGCTACCAATCATTACCGTGTGTGTTGCAACTTTGCAGGCCCCACGCGGAACGCACATCTGCGAATCCTCATTAACCTCCCACATCCTGCTGTTTTCATTCTGCATGGTGAAGGGGATAACAGAAAAGAGAGAGAGAGGGAGAGAGTCGATGTGTCGGTGTTTGGTGCGGTGCTGTCTTAGTAACTGCTGGTTTGTTCTTCAGCAGCGGTTGCATAAAGCTTATTGGATTTCAACCAAAATATACAAGGATGGTGAGGTTTTATCTTAATTCTTTACACAGTTTGTTTATACTCCCAATGCGCACCCTAAATTGCACCCTAAATTGCACCCTAAATTGCTTCCGTAAGTCGAATGTATTTGATGTTGGCACTGGTTGAACACCAGAAACAGTGATAGGAGACACAGTGAGCTACAAGATAAAAACCGAGAGGTAAATGCCCTGACGGATAAACTGATGAAAGACTGAGGGAGGACAGACGGAGTGGAGGACGAAAGAGGGAAGATAGGGCGGAAGTGGAGTGAGACAGAGGCTGATCAAAGCACATTAGCCATTGTCGTGGCGCCACGGCAACTCTGCCCGCTCCGCTAAGAGCTGAAAGTCCCCTGAGCGCAGTGCTCACACGCTTAATTGAGTGGGGCCTAATTTGTGCCTCGTTTTTCTTCTTCTTTTTTTTGCCTTTTTTAAAAGCACACAAATGCCTCGGGCTCTTCGTTCCTCCATTTCTCCAGCTTTCTCCTCCACTTCCGCCTCCCTTTGCCTCCCACCCTCGCTTTCTTTGACCTCCTCCATTTTCCTGACACACTTTCACGTCCATCTCCCCACCCCCCCCCCCACACACTGCAATCAAGTGGCTGAGTAAGACAGGCAGCGTCGACAGCCAGTGGGGAGAGTCTCGTTACTGTAATGGGGAGTTGGTGGAAGCAGAGTTGAGATGCTGAACAACATTATTTCATCCACTTAGACACTACAAGTTCCTCCCTCCCTCACACGAAAGATAAGAGCACAGACCACAGTGGCCTATTGGTCCATTTCTTCTATTTTAGCTGGGCGAGAGCAATCTCACTGGACCCGATCTCCACAGTTGTTAATGGCCCATTACACGGCAAGTCGAATGTGTGAATTAATAGCTTTTGTAAGTGGCTCGGTGCAGGATGGTTACTGCTTCATTCTGTCTTTTCAGAAACGCTGACTGTAACACACTCAGAGTATTGCAAGTGGCGCACACAGTTTTTGCATGTGTTTGTGATGGGGTTTCATTGATGCTGCTTGATTAGGGGAGACCAGGAGTGGATGTGACATGGGTTCGCTGAAAGTGAAAGTGTTCAATACCCGGTCTCCCCTATGATATTTGCTTAGGAAAACGAGACGGGATGTAGGCAAAGATCCCATGCTTTCCTACAGCCGCGGGTGGAAAATGTGTTCTGAAATGAACGAACTCGTTATGTGGGATTGGGCCTCACAATGGCTCCGACATCTGTTCCCTGTAAACGCCCATCGCGTGTGAAGCCTCCGCCCATCCTGGAGTGTGTGTGCGGCTTCCTCTTTCACTCCCCTCCCCTTCATCATCATCATGCTCTCCTGTCCCTGATTATTCACAGTGCTCCGCTCATCCATCCTCACGCCCCAAGAGTAAACCCGACTGCTCATCCCAGCCCACATCCCATTCATCATCGCCGCCGTCTCCCCCATGCATGTTGGCCCATGGATGTCCATCAGCGATGGGGATCACCTGGGTAATGTCGGGACTGGTATGACATCCTCCATCCACCTCCTTTCTCCTCTCTTCGCCAGCTTCTGTCCTGTGTAGGAAGTTTCGATGTGAGGCGATTAACCATATATATCTGTTCGACTTTCGGTGTATTCTTCTGTTTAGGGATGCATGTGAGATTTTCTCTCAGTTTATCATCGTTGGCAAGCTAGACATTTATCACTTGCTCATCAGCGAACTCTTTATAGGCTAGGAGACTCTCTCTCGCATGCCCTAATGCCCCCATTGTTGACACTTCCCAAATTATAATTTTAAGCTGCAGATTACATAAATCATCAAGAATGCTAATTGTTCTGCCCCTTTGGCAAATGATGTGGGCATCAATAAGCCTTTAAATAAAATATTTAGCATAGATACATTTACATGTATGCATTTAGCAGACGCTTTTATCCAAAGCGACTTAGATAATAGATAAAGCATTTAAATTCATATTCTATTGAATGTACCTTTTCAGCATCTCGTTGATTTTGTTGCACGAGACAAATTGACAATGCCCATGAATGAACCAGACATGAATTACGGACACAATATATAATAATGTTTTGAATTAAATGAATATGAGCCTGTGCTTTCTAAATGAAGATTTTCAAAGTTGAAAATGTGTCTCCACCCAATCAAAGATATTGTGCTTACTTGTGAAAGGGTAATGGCAGAAATACTTGGAAATGCATGATCTGATTCGACCTATTGGGTTCAACAGAAACCATTCGAGGCCAACTGACATGCCTGAACACAGCCTTAACCATTTACCCTAAAGCTATCCAATGACATGCAAGCCAGTATCACATTAAACTGCCAGTGACTGAGCAACAAACCTACCATTTGTTATTCCCAGTGAACCATGTAAAATACCCCACCCACCAAATGAAAGGGTTAGCGGTCGTTGTCTTTTAGGAAGACAGTTTAGGGAACTTTTGGTGGGGGATAGTGAGACCCACACTAGGAATAGTCCAAGCAACAATGCAAAAATGATTTGATAGCACAATAGAAACAAAGGAATCGAGGAAGAATCATTACCACAGAATACTTAAAATATTAAAACAATGCCTTAACTCATGGTTTTCACTCACTAACCCGTACACAACCTATATAACCTGTATATTTGCATGATGTCAACACACAGGCATAACCACGGTGCTGACCATGACCACTCTGAGCATCAGCGCTCGCCACTCTCTACCCAAAGTCTCCTACGCCACGGCCATGGACTGGTTCATCGCCGTCTGCTTCGCCTTCGTGTTCTCCGCCCTCATCGAGTTTGCGGCCGTCAACTACTTCTCCACGCTGCAGGCCAACCGGGAGCTGCGCAAGGCGGCGGCCATGAAAGCCGCCGCCCAGGAAGCTGCCGCCGGGGGGAGCGACGGGGACGTTACCTCGGTAACCTTAAACCACACTCGCGCACATATACTCCCGCACGCGTACACACAAGACAGGAATACATGTGCCCACGCGTGGGCACATGAGCACATACGCGGACATACCCGCGCGCGCACACACACATACACAAACACGCACACGCACACACGAGTCCAGACACGCAGGCCACAAGCTGACACAGAGACCCACAGTGTTCTGCTTCTCTTTCACCGGCCTCCCGTGTCGCCCCCCCCCCCCCCCCCTCCCACCCCCCACGCTTCTCAGTGTGTGAGAAGAAGAGCACTTTGACGTGGGGAGACAGCCAGTGGGTCCGTGAACGACGCTGCTGCGGATTATGTAAGCGGAATAGATTAAGGGAATATCCGGGCAGATCATTGCAAGCTCACGAGGAGGCTTGGAGCCGGGGAGGGAGGGAGGGAGGGAGGGAGAGAGGGAGGGAGGGAGGGAAAGAAAGAAAGGACACAGAGGGGATGGCTTTGAAGGCTCTGACAGAGAGACTGCAACTCGGAGGAGGGTGGTACCAAACCCTCAACATGTTGTGGGAGGATAGGCTGTGCTCTACCCAGAGAGGTGAATCTCAGCATACCATCTGCTGTCAACAGCACAGATCACCTCACCAGTCCCCAGTTCAAACACTGCCAAATATATGGATCCCCCAGGTCATTGTCTAAGGTATTGCTCAGTGATGGAATATATGACTGTAGATGAAGAGGTCGCAGGTTCAAATCCCACTCTATCTGTGTCTTTGGATGAAATTGTCTGCTAAATGAACACGTTATTGTTATAAGGATTTTCTTAGGTGAGAGTCTGTTTGGCCTTTGGTAGAATGATATTGAGATGCTGCTGAAAACACAACTTTACACCTGTTTGTTTATTGAACTGTATACCAGAAGGCCAGGTTCACCGTTGTTCACCTGTTCAAATTGGATTCCACCTGCCGTTGCGATCAAGCCAAACACAAGCTCAAACTGATTGCACAACCTGCGTATTCTCAAAATCTGTGGCCTTACTGTAAATCCAGTATCTCTCTTCCCAAGACAAAACAAAATCCGATAGTACAGTATCCAGCCTGCTGGTGCTCTTGTTTGTTTGGAGAGACAGTATGCTGAAATGTAGAGCAGCACAAAACAGGCTTGGCTGATTCTTTTGGGAGTTGGCCAGGAAGAAGCCAAGCCTGTTGTCATTTCTCAAAAATAGCTGCCGAATTACAGTGTTGTGTGAGCCACACGCTCGCTGTGTGATTTCTCACCTCCGGAGGAACCGTGGCGCAGTTCGGCAGCTGACATTTGCCGCTCCAACCTGGTGCTGGGAAGAGAGCCAGTTCAGCCTGCGCGCGCGAATTCCCTGTAAACACACACAGGCCCGCGCTCACACACACACACACATGTATACATAATTGTAAATGCGGATACGGCGATATATATATCGTCGATGAAAGGAATCGATTCGACTCGATGTCCGTGTTCAGTCAGTCCTTGTACTAACAACCTCTCTCCATCAACCCCATCTCTCCTTCTCTCTCATCCCCCCTCCCTCCCCCCTCCCTCCTGCTCCTCCGCACGCGTGCGGTCACCCAGCTGGACCCAAGCAGCGTGCTGAAGAAGAGGATGAACTCAGCCCCTCTGTTCGAGCGGCCGGCCAAGACTTTCCCCAACCCTCCGGTGAACGCCCAGGCCTTCCTGCAGCAAGGCTCGGCGGTGCCGGACAACAATGTCCTGACGGGCACCAGCATCATCGACAAGTACTCCCGCATCCTCTTCCCCCTGTCGTTCGGGGCCTTCAACCTGGTCTACTGGATCGTCTATCTCACCAAGGACACCATGGAGCTCTCCAGGTGAATGCAGGAAAGGGTGGAGGCGGTGAAGGTAAAGAACCGGCGGCGGTGGTCGTGATGGTGGCCGGTGGGGATTTGGATGGTGGTCATGCTGTTGATAGTGGTGAGGATAATAGTGACGGTGGCGGTGAAAGGGATGGCGATGGTGAAAGGGATGGCGATGGTGAAAGGGATGGCGATGGTGAAAGGGATGGCGATGGTGAAAGGGATGGCGATGGTGATAGTGACGATCATGATGCAGATGGTGGTGAACACTATATTTGTAAACTTTGCACCGTAACAAGGCATTCAACATTCAAACGAAAATCGAAACCGGGTAAAGTAGACAGTACTGTCTCAGTAATTGGCAAACTGATGCGGTTTAACAATGTGAACGACACAGTTGAAATCTTTGTCACGTCGACGTGCGAGTAAGGAGAGAGACAGGCACACGTGATGGAGAGAGAGAGAGACAACCACAGCACAGCGAAAGAGAGCAACGCGTGAGCGCGTGCGGCGGTGGAGACGGCGCCCTCCCGACTTGACACGTAGCTCTTCCTTGCACACCACCGTCAGCCTAGTGCTTCAAGTCACCGCACGCGCGCACACACACAGACGCACACGCGCCCCTCCATCCACCCTCCCTTCCCCCTTTGGACACACGCGCGCACACGCAGTGCTGCTTCAGAAAACGAAAAGAAAACCCCCCATGGCATCGCGTGTTTGGCCGATGAGGAAGTGACAGTCTCTTTCTTTCCCCTCGCGAAGCTTGACGCCTGGAAGGTCGTGAATTATGCAGCAGTCGCACACAAAAAAAGGCCTCCATGTAGTTCCTGCGCTAATTAATAACTCTGCAGCGGTTCCGGTTGCGCCACCAATATTGAAATGGCTGCAGGAGAGTGTGTGCACCAGGGTTTGTGTTTTTTTTTTTTTTCATTGTAATTCAGCCCCTCAAGGTGTCATTGGCAACAGTCTCATTCTCATTCAAGGCCATGCTTCAGAAACTGGCACTGGAGGCTGCCAATGGGAGGCAGTGGTAATCATTTATAGTTCTTTTTATAAACTCGCACACACATACACGCACGCACGCACAAATGCGAGCAAACACTCCTACACACACACAAATCTCTCAGGCATATATTCTCTCACAAGCAATTTTAGCATCAACCAGGACAAGCTTTTACTGCCTGATGGTAAAGTTCTCAGAACTCAGCCCTCGTATGATTTCTGAGGTATGTTGTCAAACGCCGGAGATGTATGTCAGAGCGTCGGTGCTCTCACATGAAAGCTTCAAGCTGTCAAACCGGTTCCATCCCATCTCTTTTCACCTGCAGTAACGGCTCCACACATGCACGGCTGTCAGTTGTAAGACAGGCTGTCCAGTGCTTCAACAAGATGCAAAACGTCTTGAGATCCTTTCTAAGGTATTTTGTTAAGTGTAGTGGGTTTTTCAGAGGATTTTTAAGTAAATAGTTACTTTTTTTCCACCTCAAACAGCATGCTACAGAACACAGTTGCTGTGTTGACAGTGTGCAAAGGCTCACCTGTCACCCTGGCAGCTGAAAAAAACAAAACAAAGGCTTTTCCGGAACTTTTCCAGGATTTTGGCCTGCTGTTTTTATCCTCTTGGCTTGGGGCTGGACAAGACAAGTGACTTTACACTGCGGTGATGGCAGCTGTCAGGCACTGACAGGACTTCTGTGACGTTTTCTTGAAGCATCGCAGTTAATTGATACAGACTGAAACGGACCAAGCAGTTACGGACACGGCGCGGCATGCGACGGCGCGGCATGCGACGGCGTGGCATGCGACGGCGCGGCATGCGACGGCGCGGCATGCGACGGAGCGGCATGCGACGGAGCGGCATGCGACCGCGCGGCCACGGCACAGCCATGGCTCAAGAGATTCCCAAAAAAGACGGGATCAAAAAGAGAATGAGAACCTGTGTGGAGCTATCGGAAGTCGAGCCTCTCAGCTCGAGATGTGTTCGTTGTTCATTCCCCAACGGGCGGCTGCTTATTAGTTATTACCTCGCATTTCTTCTCATAATCCACCACCCCCAAACCCGACCTCGCTTCTTTCCCCCGAAATATACTCTCATCTCGGGCCCCCCATTAACACCCTAGCTCTGAATAAATGTTGTTAGAGCGAAATGTTAAAGTAATCCGCTGCATTTTTCTTTCAATACATTAAATGCTGGTATCCATTTACAGTAACAGGGCCTTCAGCCTGTGTACAGTTTCTCTTTTATGACAGAATCACTCCTGGGAGGCAGAGCCCGAAGGAAGAAAAGACTCTTAAGAGACGCTCGCAGCCACAGGACAAAGTGATCTAAATAGGATTCCTCTCCCCCGCTGTTGGTGCCACCAGGTTGTCTTAGTGTAGCAGTGTAGCAGGCTTGTGGTCACTTTTTAATGAATAGGGCCATTGAGGAAGGACATTAAGGAGACACATTTGCTGAAAAGGCCTCCAAGGGCCTCAGCAGTGTGCGTCTGCAGGCTAGCAGAAGGTGATAAGCTCCCTTTCTTTACAACGCACTGGAGTGCCTCGACTTGAAAACATTTCTTTTATGATGGTGTCGCTCATGAATCAAACACACGTAATATCCCTTTCCTGCTCGGTTCCTATTTAAAGCGCGGCCCTTTCCCTTCACTTGGGTGTGATGACAATTGAAATAACCGGCTCGCGAATGGAAAATGCAGGCTAGCGAAAGCGAATCCCTGTCAGTCCTTCTCGTTTTTATTTATCTTCTCGAGATGGCCTCAAAAGAGAGAACAGCCAATCCGCCTGTGTACAATGTTTGGATTTGTGTGTGTGTGTGTGTGCACAGTCAATGTGAAGTGTTTCTATAAACATGTATCCCAGTCTGTTCTGTCAGGCAGACAAATGTGTTGGCTTATAGATCCACGTAGGATAAGATAGGCCACGTGATGTCCCCCGTCGCCTTCCCCCCCTCTCGCGTGGTCACAAGGAAGGACATCTATCCTGATGCGACATCCACCAAACCATGAGCAGTCAGCACTTTTGTTTATAAGGCCGTTGTTTAGAAGACCACATAAATATATATATATATATATATATATATATATAATTCCCCACAGACTTGTGCATCTCACCGATCAATATACACCTTCCTGGCTCAGTGTGCTCTCTCACATGCATCACTGAGTCCACATCACCATCACCATGGGTAACAGGCATTCCTGATGACACACCATGCAATAACAGGGTTGGAAAAAGGCTCCTTGTTCAGAACGAGCCACTGGGTTTTGACACATACCGTACCGACACGTAGGTGTGAAATACCTGGCAGAGCTTCCCAGGCAAGCGAGGGAAGGCAGAGGAGAGGCGGATGATTTTCGCAAGGTCTTTGTCAGCGGTCCATGAGCGAGGGCTTGATTCAAATGAGCAGGCCCGCATGCCAACCGCCAACCTTGGAGGGGGCGGGGGGGGGGAGGGGGGGGGCGGGGGGGATCACACACACAGGGCCCGTGCCGGGCCCTGTGTGTGTGTGTGGGGGTGAGTGCGTGTGTATTAATATGTACTTGTGTTCTCGCCCCCTCCTCTGAACATCACCCATAACACTTAACACAGTCACACGGCGATATATCGGAGTAAAATAGACCAGACTCCATTTATCGCCTCTGATGGCTCCCTTCTCACTCTTTTAATCATTTGTTGTCTTGTTCTTTTCTTACAGTGTGTAAACCTACTGGAGCACCCCCTGCTGTTACACACATATTCACACTCTCTCTCTCTCTGACACACACACACACACACACACACACAAAAGCAATGACCCAGTCAGAACCAGAGAGAACACTCATCGCTTGGACGGATGACAGAGACTCTCGCCAAGGACCTTTTTTTTTAATGCCGTTTTATCTTCTTCTTCTCTCGTTCTCCCTGTGATGCGCAAGGCTTTGAGGGCATATACTAGCCTCATCCAACTACCAACCTGGGAGCCCAGCTCGACTGATAGCCCGTGGGGCTCCCCCTCCCCTCTCTTTCTACTCCGTCACTGCTCTCTCCCTTCCCTCCCTCCCTCCCCGAAGAGACGCAACACGCATTGGCACTTCTCTTCCGAAACCCTGCGTCCGTTTCCCTGTCGCCGCCTGGAAGTGCTGGTGCGTCCCGGGGAGGAGCTGAGTGCTTGCTGCGGGCCTGGGGGGTCCTGGCACCACGAGAGGCATACTCCCAGGGCCCTGGAACACACCTGGGGGGAGAGCGGTACCAAGGGGCCTGGCTGGCCCTCTTCTGCCTCAGTCCCCTGGTGGTTCCACCCTCTCCGTTTTTTTGGGGGGGTTCAGCGGCTTCATTTCACTCGCAGTGAAATATATTTGTGAAGTCAGTTCTTTCCATGGTTTGTTATGGGATAGGATCCTCACCTAGATTGGTTGAGTATGCATGCACGCACGCACGCACACAAGCACCTTTCTCTCGGAATGCCTCAAATGTTTCTCTCTTTCAAGCACATACTGTAGTTATCCATGTCGACACAATCACCCAATCCTTCAGCATTTAAAAAGGGTTCGCTTTTTCACATCCCCAGATTTCATTACCCCTAGGGGAATTATAAAATGGAAAGTACCAAGAAATGTGTCGTTCAGCAGTCTACAGACAGGTAAACAACATGAACTGGGTGTGTGTTTGCTAGCATCCTCAACAATCTTTTAAAACCTGGGCTGTGGATTCACAATATATATAGCTAACTTTGCTGTATTAGGGGTATTAGTATGATATCGTTTCCTGGCAACAGGCTGCACACCTCTCTTTTAGATTTGTTCTTTAATGCCTGCATTGTTTGTTTTAATGTTTTCTATTTTTGCACTTTGATGTAATTGCATCTGTCATTATAGGACAAGGAAAGGATTCTAAAGTGGTTGGCAATTATTCATTAAAACGACAGCTTTCCCGTTTTCATTTTAAACCGAATCCCTCGCAAGCAATTATGCATCATGCCAAACACGTTCATTAATTAGCTGCTGTCTGGATTTACATATGATTATGCGCCATTTCCAATTAAACAGGGAAGTTAAACCATTAAATCCACCCAGGTTCGTCTAAATATATCCTTCTTCATATGGGACGGTCTTTATTGGGCAAACATGACTGTCTCCCACTCAACGTGACACAGAGTATTCCCCTCCTCGCTGGCCAAACAGAAGCAGGGACATATACTTTCTTTTGTACTCAGTTCCTTAAAGTTCCCCCTGTTGTTCCAAGTTTCTTCTTTTTTATCTCCTCTGAGATTGGAGAAGAAGCTGTAGAGAGGTCAGGTGGTGCAATGGTGACCCCACGGGTGTGTGTACCCTAATAGCTCATTTGTTGGAGTTGTCCAGTTATCCTTGAAGAACTAGTTGTGTTGATTTCATGGGGGTATTTCAGGGAACGCTTTTGTCCACACATCTGGTGAGGTATCACTGGATATCACATCTGGTCTCCCTTTCCCTACTGTCTGTGTCCGACGTGGAGGCTGAGGACCTTGGAGCTCCAATTACAGAACACCCCTGGAGGCTCCTGGATGGATCATCCCATCCCATCCCCCTATGGCTCTCGACAGCACAGGAGGAATAAACCAATGGTCAAATCCAGGGTGCTCTACAGTACATGATGTGTATATAGCATATTACCATGGAGTGTTACGTACTTACACTAGTGGATATTTTGTGCATTTCAAAAGAAAAGTGTGTGTATGTGTGGAATGTGTGAATAATGCCTGTGTCATCGACCTCAATTATTTCCTCCAGCCCCGGCCCACCAGCATGTCTTCGCCTCATCAATCGAGGCACCAGAATGAGCATGACCTTTAACCCTTAGTGCACTTGTTAAGGGTTGTGAGGGTTGTGTGACACAGGCCACAATCACGCCTGTCACCTCTTATTTTTCACTTTATCGTCAATGGGTTTCCATAGGTTCAGCTACTATTATGCCATCGTTATTTACTTGCTGAGAAAATGTCAACATGAGCCAATGACGGGTGTACTTGTGAATATTTCACACTTACGTAATGTAGTTTGAGAGTCTTGAAGTCTTGAAGACCTTGCTTGTTTTATGGCTATACCATATAGATATGGCTTATACTTAGATTTACCAATTGGGAAAATGGACTGCAGCTTATGTAAATAATGCTGAATTAGTAGAGCCTCCATGCAAACTCATTATATTCCGTATAAATTACACACTGAAACCCTTAAATTTTTATTCCCCTCAGAAGGCCTGTTGTTATTGCAACAGTGCACAGGATTTTGGTTCCCAGAATGTTCTATCCGTGTACTAACCGCTCCTTATATCTTCTCAATTCTGCCAGGATTCTATGTAAATTATTATCTTCAATAAAGCCAAATTATGTATGTTTGCTCCGTTCTTTATTCACAACACAATGCATCTTTTCTAAATCAGGACAATATGATTTTAGTTTGCAGGTACTGTAGCTGGCCAACACAGTACTGTGTTCCCAAAGCTCTTGGCCGGGTTTCCCAGATTCGTTAAGAAGCTCTTAACGCTAAGACCTTCTTAGGAGCGTTCTAAGAGCGTTCTAGAGCGTTCTTAGAACGCTCCTAAGAAGCTCTTAAGAGAGTGTTAAGAGCTTCTTAACAAATCTGGGAAACCCGGCCCTTGTTAGTAAAGTCTCTAGAATAAATGTTCCACGACCCAAGAGGCTGGTTTACCATGATGAAGACAGGAGGACCAAACAGACCGGTGTTTCACCCGTGATGATATCCCCACATCAGACAGCAAAGCCTTTCGCAAAGACAATACAGGGAACGGTCCCGCGTAGATCGCCTCTGGTGAGCGAGAGCGGGTGGCGCGACTCACCACACATCATTCTCCCATCTCTTCTGTGAAAGGGTTTCTAATACAGACCTGGGGTTTTCTCTCCTGCGCTTATTGGACGAGAGGCGACACAAACACGCCCAATCAGCGTCCTACGAAGGCGGAGATACAAGGTGGGAAACAGGAAAGTGAGAGCAAGGCAGCGGCTGACCGCGAAGGTCTGCCGACAAAAGCGGCCACTCCTAAGAAGTCTTCCTCTTTCCCTCAAACCCGTCCGTCCTATCTCTGAGACGGCCGACAGGCAGGAGGAGAAAGAGAGCGAGAGAGACAAAGAGAGAGATGGAGGGGGGGGGGGTACTCCAGACCGCGGGACGTCCGCCCATGCGCTTCCGAGCATTCTGGGTCACCCGCTCTTGTCAAAAAGGGTAGAGTGCCACCTATTGGTGCACAGCCTGTATCCTCTAAGCACCATTGTGCGAAGGTGCCCACTCCAAGCGGCATCACCGCCTCTCTGACACTCACACACCCACACACAGACGCACGGAGATGTAGTCATACTGTGCGCACACACACACACTCATATGCAGACAAAGTCTGATAGAACAGTGCTCTGAAGCATTTCGATGGAAAGAATACTGTTCTTTCTCCCAGCAGTGAGCTGCGCATATACCATGAGGGGTATGTGCCTATAAGGCGTACTTGTCAAAGCCGTACTCATGTGTACATGCTTGTAGAATCACATGACATTCCGGCATAATCCCAAATGACATCCTTGAAGATTCCAGCTCCAGACACCTGTAGACACACACGCAGGTGGGCAGGAGCACAAACACACACACAGGCCAACACAAGACACGTGTGGAAATACACCCACACGACACAGACATGTGCAGACATGTCCACACACACGTACTGACATATACCGACCCCCCCTCCCCCCGCACCCCACCGCAACATGCCCGTATGCCCACCTAACTAGTGAAGTGAGTGATAGGGGCAAGCAGTAAGGAGATAAGCCTCGACACAATGACGTTTCTGACTATTTCCATAGGCCTGTCAGAGGCCACCATATTAGACCCATCATGTTCACTCAAATGCCAGACTGTCACATGCTGTCTGATTCATCAACTTCCCCTCACACTGTCAGCGGAGCGGAGGAGGGCTGGGGGACACAGCCACAGAAGGAGGGAGAGAGAGAGAGAGAGAGAGAGAGAGAGAGAGAGAGAGAGAGAGAGAGAGAGAGAGAGAGAGAGGGAGGCCAAAAGAGAGAAAACGAAAGAGTAGGATGAATACATAAAAGAAGCATGGAGGCAGAACTCTCTCGTGCCTGAAATGCCAAGCTGGTGCTTGAAAAACACTAGATTGAGCGTCACACATCAGGAGATGGCAGGAATGTTTGAGTCTCTTATATGAAACATGGCGGAACCTTCCATCACCTCAGTGTTGAGGTTTGTGATGTAGTGTGGCATGTGTGGAATTCCAGTAGTGAGTGAGCCAATTCCAGGTCTCTAAAATCCAGTATGCTTCCATTTTGATGAACTCCACATTATTTAATTTCACCAAGCCTTTCTGTCATTCTTAATTAGATGCCAAGCAGCCTGTTCTTTTCAGCATCGCTTGCAACAGGGAGAGGTACCCAAACGTAAAGAAAACACGGTGACAACAGACCCCGGCTTAATGGGCTTCAAAGGTTCCTAAGAGAGGCATGCAGGGAAAGGAAGATGTTGGATTTAGTACGAAAGAGCAGACAGGTGTCTCCTGCTGAAACGGCAGCCTCCTACGCGGTCCCTACTTTAAACAACAATGTCCCCCGAGTCATCAGGTCTGCATGGCCCTGAGCCTCCAGCCGTACCCAGCGCCACGCACCGCCGTCGGTGAGCCCGACTTGACCTTCAACCGAGCGAAACACAAAGGGAGAAGGCCGGCGCGCTTTGGCGCAAGCGTGATTGAAAGCAAACAATGCCGAGCGATTGGCTCCTCGGCTCCGCGGGGTGTTCTCAGGTAAATGTTTGCTCGATCCACCAGGACACGCGGGGTGTCAGGGGGGGGACAGGACCTAGAGAGGTCCTTTCCCAGAGGGCTTCTCTGTTTTCTGAACAAGCTAATAGGCTTTCTTTTTGTTTGGGGGATGGGGGGACAGGACAGTGTGGTGCGTCTGGTACAGGGATGTCTGTCTGTATCTCTTCAATCACGCTTTCTGCCATGTCTTTTCAGGCGTTCTATCGCAACCTAATTATCCAGCTTGTCATTCCTGGAGATCTGGGCTGAGTCACGGGCTTCTTTATTGTCTGTCCCCGCACTTGCTCCTCAACGTGCAGATTCATTTTTATGTTTCTCACCATAAAAAAACGGGCCAGGAGAAGACACAGATGGATTGGAAAGGCTTCCAAGCATTGTTTTATTTCCCATCCAAGGCCTGTAGATCCATGTTTTCGACATGGACATCTTGAAAATGTCAGAGTGTTTCTCTGGTAGTTGAGCCACGGGAGACTGCTGGGAGATAACTCTTCATACTAGCATGGCAAGCAGCAAGAGTTTCACCCGCCTATGATTAAAAGCTCCACCGATACCATGGCAACAGATTTTTTCCTGCCACAGTAGCCAGATATTAGCTCACTGACAGCCGAGTATTGACAGTAGGTGCCTACACGCTGGTGAAAGGCCAAAGGGCAGCTTGTGCCCTCAGGCTTCTCTCGACAACGTCGAAGTGTGTGTGTGTGCGTGGTTGTGAAGGCTTGTACTGTTCAGGGGTGCATGGGTTGGATGAGGAATTTTCAATGATGGCCTTGACACACTGCCTGGCTGATTGTCTCGGCCCGGTGCCTGAGAGATGATGGGACGGTTCATGTTCTGTGGCTACGCGGGGCCATTAAAACCTGGCGATTATATCGATCCGTAGCCAGAAGCCCATCGCTACTCCCCATTCAATAGCTCTGCAGCTCTTCCTCCTTCAAGACACCTCCTTCCTTTCAGACTTTGGTTTCTGGTGCTGATTAGATCTGCAGAGAAAGCTCTCCTTCTGTGTGGAAAATCGAGCTGCATGTTAAAACCTCGGCAATACATCTAAGCTGGGGGATTACTGGATCATTTAGTCATGATGCACCAGCCCCAAGCATCTGCCGCAGACTCGTTCGACATCCCACTGGTCTGCCATATTTGATACTCGAGTCCATCTTTGATTTTGAGACGTCAACTGGAGATGGAAGTCCGAGCAAACTGAGGCAACGTTTTCACTTCAGAGGAATGATGAGACGGAGAAAGTCGTGGAAAAAGAAAGTTCACCACATGTGCCATTAGCCCATAAGCAGCTTACCGCCCCACAAGACCCAGATTGTGGATATCTAGCTGCAGTCTACGAATAATCTCCAAAACATAAAAACAAGAACTGACACAAGAGAATGGGAAAAGCCATCATCAGTCAAGATGGCGGAGACTTCCTCCAGACCATAATAAGCCTACTCTGAGCACGGTTCAGCACGCTATGACGCTGTATTGCATGCGGATTCCCTCTGCATGTTGCCTTTTTGAGTGTGATATCCTTTCCCTTCGCTGTTTCTCCTTTTTCTTGTGTCCCGTTTGCATTTCTAAGTGGAAGATTGATGTCATGAGGACAGAACCTATGCTAATCAGAATCACAGGAGCATCCCCTTGGGTTGAAGTTGGAGGAGGCCCCGCCTCTGTCTCTGTCTTTCTCTCTCTCTCTGTGGGGTGGGGAAGGGGGGGGGGGTAATATTAGACATAAATAAGGTCAACTTCACATTACCATGGAAACACACCAGAGCGGACTTGCTGTTCCATCTGTTCCAGGCAAATTCCGCGCTGGAATTCGAACACCTAACGCCAGCTGTTCTTAGAGTCCACCCCCTCCAAACATTATTAGGCCTGCTGTTGTTCTTTACTAGTCCTGTTCATCACTCCCCCCAAAAAGTTTGGGGAGTATAATACCTAGTAATTAGGTGGTTATGAATTGTATACAATTTACTGTGTTAAGTGAAAACCCTCCAAATTCTACTGTCAGGTTCGTCTTTTTTACTACAGTGCCATCTCTGTGGAACACCAATGGTCCAAGACTGTGATTGTGTAACATACCGGCTAAAGGCTTTGTAGTGTATATGTCAAGTGAATGTTTTTATGGGCAATTTCGTGCTTTGGATCCTCCTTGATTACCCTGCTTGGCCAGGATAAGATAATGAAGTGTTACATAACGCCCCTCCACCCCCGGAAGTCTGGGGGAGAGCAGTGGAGCGCGTGCAAGGGTTGACCTCCCCTGGAGAGGAGAGGATGAGAGGAGAGAAGCAAGAAGAGGAGAAGCGAGGAGAGGAGAGGGGAGGGGAGGAGAGGAGAGGACACAGAAACAGACACAGAGGCAGACACTGACACAGAGACAGAGGCAGACACTGACACAGAGGCAGAGGCAGACACGGACACAGAGGCAGAGGCAGACACTGACACAGAGGCAGAGGCAGACACTGACACAGAGGCAGAGGCAGACACTGACACAGAGGCAGATCAAGAGAAAGGCACGGAGACAGAAACCAAGAGCAGAGGCAGACAGGCAGGGACGACGAGCAGCAGCAGCAGGGGGCAAGGCGAGGGCAAGAGAGAAGGGGCGAGTCATCCATTCATCCAGGAAAAGGGATCAAGATGACAAACACCAACGAGGCAGTGGAGACACCACTGCGCTGTCTTTTCACAGCTCCCAGTCTTCGTGCAATCGCCACACAGCGGCAGAGAGGGATGACGCGGATGACACGTGACCGGAGACGTGACGGGTCACCTGACCGGAGACGTTTGGCCGCATGGACGCGTGGCCTGGTCGGCATCAGGTTCAACACAGCCCCTAGCATGACAACTAGCATATGGGAGAAGAGAGAGAGATAGACAGGTTGAGAAAGAGAGAGAGGGAAAGGGAGAAAGAGAGAGATAGAGACAGGAAGAGAGAGGGATAGAGAGAGAGAGAGATGCGACTCCGACCTGACATTTGAACGATGCATCTACATTCCTGTCGTTTCGTATAAGTCAGTGGACAAACTTGTTAATGCACCACCCACTGCTGCTTCCAAGTTAAAGACTGCGGGAGCAATATGCTAATGTACCCTGGACAGAAAATACAGTATGCTACATGTATATATTTATCTCAGTAGACTCATATAAAGAAAAGGCCATGTCAGGTTACCCTAATCAATATGTTGGAGGTTTCACTTGTTCTGTTGCCCTCCAGGGCCTTATGTAATATGTATAGCCTACTCTGTATCGCTAGTGTTTGATAGTTTTGTAGTATTGCCAAGATAAACCCTTTTAATCATCGATTTAATTCCACATTTATTTATTTGAAGGAACCAATGAGAAGATAAATGTTCATGGCTGGAATTACGAACACAGATTCTCTCTCTCTTTCTCTCTCTCTCTCTCTCTCTCTCTCTCTCTCTCTCTCTCTCTCTCTCTCTCTCTCTCTCTCTCTCTCTCTCTCTCTCTCTCTCTCTCTCTCTCTCTCTCACAGACACACACAGACACACACAGACATAAAGCTCAAACTGATCAATGCTATGATTAAAATGTCCCATTAAAGGCTTAATGTGGCATATCAGCTATAGCTTGGCTGTGAGATGCAGCAGAAGGCGGTGGAACACTCCGGGCTGCCCATGCATACAGCTGGTTCAGCCTGTCAGGCTGGGGTGGCTTCCCCAGCGCTTTGCTCTGAGCCCTGGGAGGAGAAGCAGACACTAGAGGGCATGTCCTCCTGGGAGGAGACAGGGAGGCAGTTCGGCAGGGAGGATGAGAGGAAGGGAGGGAAGGAAGGAGTTAGGCAGGGAGGATGAGAGGAAGGGAGGGAAGGAAGGAGTTAGGCAGGGAGGATGAGAGGAAGGGAGGGAAGGAAGGAAGAGTTGAGGAGGAGGAAGACTAAAATGCAATCCTCCAGACGACCCCCCCCCTCTATACACCCCCCCCCCCATGTGGTAACTGCCTGTCATCCATCATGTGCAACCAGCTGGGTGAACAAAGCCCCTGGGGGGGGGCATGAGCACACACGAGCATCACACTGTACACGGCACAGTAAACAGACAACATTTAAACGGAAAATTTGGTGGATTGTTTTTTTTTCTTTCTTTCTTTGCACTTGCTACCCCTACACTTCCCTTTCACGGCGTACCTTCCCCCCCGTTCTGTCTCTCACATCCAAACCCTGGCAATGGCAGACTGCAGAGTTGGTTGTGGTCTCACACTCTCCATGACGGTACACTCAGCCCACTCCCACACCCAGGGTGTGCTGAGAGGATGTGGCGCTGCAGGCTAGCTGATCCAGGATCAGCATAGATCAAGGAGATGATGGACAGCTAGTGATGTGGATTCAGACCGGACACTGTCACAGGGTGGGGAGGGCTAGACGAATGACCGTCTGGGGTATTATAAGCTCAAACATTCACCCCAACCCCTCATCCTCTGTGGCCGAAATGGCGGGCCGTATTGACACTGTGCCACGGTAATACGTGATTAAAGGCCCATTATCTTCCTCTCAGGCCTCTCAAATGTTGGTTCCTCTGTAATAGCATGTTTACAGTGTGGGTCTATTTGTGACGGGGGGAAATTGCTGTATTTACGACAGACTGGGATCCGCCTTGTTGCTCCAGTGGACTGAAGTCTGCATGGGGAATCGTGCTTTAGGAATCAGGTGCAACGACCCTGCTCTCCTTCCTGATGGCGGAAGTCTCACTCACAGTGGAGGAAGAGGCTCGGCCACTCTCCTTCCGGAAGAATCCGTTTTTCTTTTCTTTTCTCTTCCCCCTTCCGCCAGGAACCACCTGTCAGCATGACTGCAAGCGTGTGGCATCTGCGTCTTCCCTGAGCTCCAGAGACAGACAGGAACCTGGAGTCTCCCACATGAGGAGGTGCTGTTGTCGCGGAGGTGCTGACGGTGGTTTAACGGAAGGGGAAACACTGGAAATAGCTTCCGAATTGTCTGTTTCCGAGGCCAACTCGGATCCGAGGGGGTAATTGTGTGTGTGCTTGTTCACTCAGGCTGACTTTGGGTGAGGGCTTTACAGAGAGGCGTGCACTGCGAGGGGAGAGAGTCAATTTGGCCACCCACCAGCAACACCTGCCCGGTTAGCCCTGTACTCAACCATCACCTGAGGTGGAAGGTGACATGCAGAGACAGAGAGAGAGACAGAGAGAGAGAGAGAGAGAGAGAGAGAGAGAGAGAGAGAGAGAGAGAGAGAGAGAGAGAGACAGAGAGACAGAGAGAGAGAGAGAGACAGAGAGAGAGAGAGAGAGAGAGAGAGAGAGAGAGAGAGAGAGAGAGACCTGGAACACAAGCATCAGGAGATGAAACACATTTCCTTTTACTGTCATGCGACCCTTGACAGTGGGGCACAAACTCGCCCCTTTGAAATGCATGCTTACTTGCCTATATGTGTGTAGACATCAGGTGGGATTGAGACACATACCTTTACTGGTGGCAGATCGAAACACCATACATGATGGAAGGCCTTGTTTCTGCCTGTGCACTCACCCATGCACAGGTGTTGACACCCCCCCACGCGTCTAAATATACACACACACGTGCACATGTGCACGGGTACACACACACACACACTCACACAACCCTTCACCTCCATAAATAGAAATAGCAGTCTCGATGTTCCGACATGTGAATCCCTCAGCCTATGTGTTGATAATGTCAGATTCCTTTATGTTTCATTAACTGGTGACTATCTCTCCCTGTCTCTCTCTCTCTATCTATCTCACACACACACACACCCTCTCCTCCCTCTCCTGGCTCTGTATTTTGGGATTAGTTAGATGGTTACTGTCATCTCATGAAGCTGTCATGGTTAATGGTGCCACACAGCAATCTCTGCCTCAGGAGGTGAGCAAAAATTTATGATGCTTTAACGTCACGATTCCAACCTGTAAAACCTACTTATTGAATATATTGGATGGAGAGAGCGGGGAAAGCAAGGCAGATTGAAAAGAGGGAGGGAGCGGGGAGGAGGAGAAGTGGGTTTGCAGTGGGCGACGCTTACATAGACAGTAGTTTGGTAGAGATCGTGTTATTGGTGTCCTGGGATTATCGTTTTTTTTACAGGGCTATATAATGAACAATAAATGATCTAACTATGTTCTAGGGAGATGGATCGTCAAAAACGATTTCACTTCATGTCTAAATATCAAGTCCTCCACACAATGAACAGCATTCATGAATAACAATGGGGCATAACCAATGCTTATATCGTTTGCCTGCGGTCTGAGTGGGTTGGATTTCACTTCAGACAAAGTCCTGAAGGTGATGAGAGCGCCCAGGGAAAGTAAAAGGAAGAAGCTCATAAGCAGCGGAACAGATGGTCAGCGAGGTTTTAATACCAGGGCCAAACTGTTGCTTTGGTAAATCTCAGGGTCATAATCAGTGTTATGTAAACTGAGGTCTGGAATGCGCTGTGCTGTCTGCCTGCCGCTTCCACTGGCACACCACGCAGCTCTGCGGTATGTACGTGTGTGTGAGAAAGAGAGAGGGAGGGAGGCAGGGACAGAGATGGAGAGAGAGAGAGAGAGAGAGAGAGAGAGAGAGAGAGAGAGAGAGAGAGAGAGAGAGAGAGAGAGACATACTCAGAGAGACACTATCCTGAATCAACCACTCCAAACAGATTGCCTTTGAGATCCATCCATCTCTGGTTTCTCCAAACCATTACAGAATGCGTTCACATGTTTTAGTGAGCAGGTGTATTCCTGGTTAGTGTGGTAATGATGTTTTGGAAATGTATCTATTCTCCACAGAAGATACTGTATAAACCACACATAAAAATAAGTAATAGATCATTGATGTGTGTTGTAACAAGTCCCGATTTAGCTGAAAACATAGACCTGTAGTGACAAAACTGGATCAGCAAACCCACTTGAAGAAGCTGTTTATAACAACCCCCTCTCCCCCCCCCCACAAACACACTCACAACCACACACACACACAGACACACACACACACACAGACACAGTCTAACAGCTCGTGGTAAAAGCCTCGACATACTGTGTGCATTGGAACAGTGAATCAATGAGAGTCACAGGGCTGGGAAGTATGGGGCCAATCTTCATCTTTCTCACGACCCTCTATCTAAACAAGGGGAAAAATACAACATGGAAAGGGTTTCCCGGGTTTATACAAATACAGCTTTCTTGCCTCCTGCTACTGTCTTACAGTAATAACCTTAACTTGCCTATAACAAAATCGGCCTGACTGTGTGAGCACGCCACACTCGTTCCTTAATGAATCAACACGAAGAGATTGGCATTCCGATAAGTACAGGCCTGTAGACAGAGCGTGTGCACGAGTGTGTCTGTGTCTGACTACAGTGTGTGTGTATGTAGGCTTGTGTCTGTGTGTGTGTGTGTGTGTCTGACTACAGTGTGTGTGTATATAGGCTTGTGTCTGTGTGTGTGTGAGTCTGACTACAGGTTGTGCATGTAGGCTTGTGTCTGTGGTGCGGTGTGCACCTGTGTGTGTGTGTGTGTGTGTGTGTGTGTGTGTGTGTGTGTGTGTGTGTGTGTGAGTCTGACTACAGGGTGTGCATATACGCTTATGTCTGTGGTGCGGTGTGCACCTGTGTGTGTGTGTGTGAGTCTGACTACAGGGTGTGCATGTAGGCTTGTGTCTGTGGTGCGGTGTGCACCTGTGTGTGCGCGCGTGCGTTTTCCCCCCTCCAGACGCGTGGCCCTTTCTCAGGGGCCTCCGAGACAAGAAGCCAGCGGAAGGCTGATTGCTGAGAGAGGCTCACAGAGGGGGAACCCTCTCCACTGTCTGGAGGAGCCTGATTTTCTTCCTCCAAACGGATCGTTCAGACGTGTTCACAGCTTCTGCTCCAAACAATTGGATGTGACAGGAATGGCTGTGAGACTGGCTTCAGTTGTCTTGCCTGAGACCTGAGGACTAAACTCAGTGAACTGGCATAGCAATGTGGGCTCTGTGATAACAAGGCGTGCAGGTATTGTTGGTCACGGGTGTATCCGAGTGAAATTGAACTGGAGACGGCGTGATTGTTGCCCCAGCTGTACCTGGCTGCATATATTGTGGATGGACACCAGTTTGTATTTGAGAGTGTGGAGTGAGTGCTTCACAGCAACCCGTAATCATTTTCTATATGGATGGCAGACAATACAGCCCATTGTAGAGGTGATCAACCCAATGCCAGGAAGGAAGCTTCTTATGTTGCTTTGAATGCAAAGCGCATTGAAGAAGCAATGATTAATCCCCATAACCTGCACATCAAACAAGGCTCTCACATAAATTACCATAATCTATCACGTTCCCGTTTAAACCAATACAATTCTCCACTCTACTAAACTACTGCTCCCTTTACTTGCCCTGGGAGCCAATTACTGTCATTTCCTTTTTTCTTATCAATACGCATTTATAACAAAACGATTTGTTGAACTGTGATTTTGGGGGGAACTGTCCATGGTTCTGAAATTATCTGTAGCGGCGAATGAACTTAAGTGGGACAAAAGGCGTAGGGCAGTTCTTGTCCCTCTTTCTCTTTCTCTCTCTCTATCTGTATTTGTGTGAGTGTGTGTGAGTGTGTGTGTGTGTGTGTGTGTGTGTGTGTGTGTGTGCGTGCGCGTGTGTGTGTGTGCGACCGTGTGAGTTTCTCTCTCTTTCTCTCCTTACTCACACACACACACACACGTTTAGCGCGGACAGGCAGCACTCAGTCATACAAATTGACTCGCACCGCTCGGATCTCTGACATTGAACAGTGGAGAAACGTGTCCAATAACTTGCATTGATTACACTGACATTAAATGCAGTTGTTCCCGATGGTTGTCTCGCTAGTGATTAATGGGTAACGCAAACATTAACACACATTATTCAGTACGATAATGTGTTGACTTTGAGCGCAAGACAGACGGACGAGAGACAGAGAGAGATGGTAAGAGGAGAGTGTGTGAGAGAGGGAGAGAGACTGATGGACAGAATCGTCACTGAATGCCAATGCATGACGTCTCACGTAACTAATCACACATGCACTATTTTAACGTCATGTATCGTAACACAGAGCTGCACACGAGGCAAACCAGACAACAATCCGCCCCCACCAGTCCCAGTCTAAAATGTATACACTCAACATCACATCGATGATACATGACTTGTAACTGAATGGGTTACTGCCTTGTAAACGTATCAAAAGTAGTCTTTTATGTGGGGGTTGTATCCTATTATATGTATACGTGGAAGGCATTCCTCCATCGCTTGTCCTTCGTGATTAAAATGTCCTCTGATTTGTAGTTTAAATTGAAATACGCAGATGACTACAAAAATATACGCTTGGTATCATCAGGCGGTTTCTGCAGATGCAGTGAACAGCACTGCTCCTCTCTGCTCTGAGCTCAGTCGTGGAGTGCAAGCTATAGCAGCATAATATTTGGCCGCTGTCTAAACGTATGCGGTCCTGTTGTCTCGATGCGAATCGTGGGCTTTTAGGGTTCGGTGAGTTGTTCAAGGTGATTGTTTGGAGAGGCACATCTCATCGTCTTTAACGGGTGAGGGAATATGCATTTTTAACAAGACTGTCTTAATGCATGCATGCGTGTGCGGGATAAACAGTAAGTCACGTTATTTCCGTAGCCTTTGATGTTATACATTTAATGTGAAGTGTTGCTCTCTGTGTAAAAGACGATGCCTTGATTGTGTTCTTTCTTTAAAAGTAAAAAAGGCAATTTTTGTACCTGGCAAACATCAAACATCAGTCAAAGAGAGAGAGAGAGAGAGAGAGAGAGAGAGAGAGAGAGAGAGAGAGAGAGAGAGAGAGAGAGAGAGAGAGAGAGAGAGAGAGAGAAGGGGGAGAGAGAAAGGGAGAGAGAGGGAGGGAGACAGAGAAAAACAAGGGATCTGGTTGAAAATGTAAGAGGATTTGATTTTGCAGCCACTGAAAAGAGATTAAGTCGACAGCAGTGGAAGTTAAATTGTGCTGCATATTAAAAAAAATGGGCGGATTGGTCTTTAGATGAGAGATTGGTACCACCTTCCATACTAAAATCAAATCGTCCTGGCATGAAGTAACAGCCTATTTCACATCCGGTTTACCCAGGGACATGCTACTATTGTCCTGTAAAAGTGAAGCTTTATTTTACTGCATTCTCTTGTGTTTAGAGTAGATTTTGCAGTTAGATCACCAATTTGTCTATGACAGAGTTTGACTCCCCTCACCAATGAATAGTGCGCGAGACCTGCGCATACTCAGCGTCGTCAGCAGCCGCTTCTCGAGCCTCAAGCTAAAATTCGGCAGATCTGAGATCTTTGAGGATTTTTCTCATCGAATCCGTGTAGAAAAGATATCCATAAAAGTTTGAGGACACGACGCCATCGAATATCTCTGGCGCATCGCTGTAAGTGTACATTCATCGTTTTTCATTTTGCTCGTCCCGGTGGCAAAAGACGATAGGGAAATAACAGTTGGATTTAGAACTGCATTGAGTTATGATGAGCAGTGGTAGGATCCAGTAAGACTAGACGTTAAGGAGTTTCATTGGGAGTGGATGAGGTAGAGTTTGCTTATGAAATGAAAACCTTTTGAGGACATCGGAATCGGTAGGTTGTATGATGTTTCTACAGAGACGATTACAGAACTGGACAGCGCTCCGAATGTAGCATCATACAGTTGGTTTATCAACACCCATGAATTGAATTACCGGGCATGGTTAAAGCTCAGCCTCAGTGAAATGCCAGTTGCATGCTAAATATCTCGACGGACACAAGATATCCACACTGCGGCTGTATTTCCACGTATTCATTTAAGTGTGGTTGCGCGGAATTTTTCTTTTAATCTGCATCATCCCCGCTTCATCAAATCATGGTGAACTAACGGAATTTTAAGCGAACATTGCACGTTTGCTGCTCGTCTTCGCTCAGCGCATATCCAGTGCGCCTTGGAGGAACTCAAGCAAGTAACGGGCGCAGCTTCTAAAATGCATGTTTTATTGACGGGTTATTGTGTTCAATTGTGGTATAGGCTATAACGCCACATTTTTGGATTAGAGCCTATTTGTCTTAGTTAATTACTAGTCGTGGGAACATAGCCGATTTCAAACGAACAATTGTTCTGCATAGCGCAGTAACAACTCGCTGAAACTGGATTGCAAGCGTACAATGCACACAGGTGATAGAAGGTGAAGATCGAAATGCAGGTGGTTTATTTAAGATAGTGTTTAACTGCGGATCGACCAGTTTCTACGTTCAGGTTATGGGTGAGCTTTGTAGGCTACACATTTCAGATTTACAACCGGCAATGTGAATTTCTCCTTATATGCAATTATTACGCGTTCACATCCTGAGCCGTTGGGCCATCCTAAATATCTCCTTGAGAATCCTACTGTATTTAAGGCGACCGATGCACTAGCATCCAATGGACCCTGATGCCAAATGCATTAATCTTCGCTGTAATGGTTTTTAACCATGGGTCTGGGGCATTTCTATAACAACATATAGGTACTGCACTGACTTAATGGGAGCGGATGGTATTTAGCGGCTGTGTATGCGCGCTGCTATCTGCCAGTGTTGTGACAAGACCACTAGATTTGATTAATTACGTACATGTTGGCACATCTTGTTAGCTGGTGAGTCCACGAGGTGACATATCAAACCTCACAATGTTATGCTCGAGAATTGGAAACGACCTGATCGATAGATGAATCTTCCAGCTTGATATGAGTTGGGGTGGCTATTGCAAAATATACCAAAGAAACATAAAGGAAACCCCATTAGTGAGATACAGTCTATCATGATGCGTGGGGATTGTAGAAAGTTACATTTTAGGACGCTTTTAGATGTTGGTCTCCTGTTGGACATGCTCTGGATATTCTGCTTGACTGTTTTTAGCCATAGCTACCATTGCTCTGTCCTGTTAGTTTATGCATAGTCTCTCGCTACTATCGAATGCCATGGTTTGATGTGTTTTGTCTGTCCCTCAAATCCAGTGACAGATCCTCCTGCGGCAGTCATGTGTGGACGGAGAGTGTCCGTCCTGCTGTGTGTGTGGGCCTGCCTGCTGGTGGCCAGCGTGCTCGGGGGCAAAAGGTAAGCACCTTGGGCTTCGAACACCCCTTTCATCCAAACACCCCCCCCCCCCCCCCCCCCCCCACACCCTGTCTTGACCTTGCTGTGGAGCTTCAGGTGTTGTTGCAGGGAAGATGTCCACCGCGTTTCCATGGTCTAGTTACAGGACAGAAGCCACATTCATCAGAGACAGAGCGTTTTCTCAGTCGCAGACAAGAGCTGAATTAGAAACAGGGTTTGTTTTCCAGCAGCACGGTCCTGTCATGTCGACGTTTGAAGCTCGTACTCGGCTGTCATGCCCATTAGTAAACAGCTGATCATCTATCCGTGGGAGGTACGATTGTAACGATCATGTTTGGCCCGGATGACCATGTTTTTTCCTGTGGCTTATTTCTCGCGGAGTGAGGTAGTTCTGCCCTAGGCCCACAGTAATTGGGGCATCACTTCAGGACGCCACGGCGTAATTGCAGTGAGGTAATAAGAAGCGCAGGGAAGCTAAGGCGGTTTTGAACCAAAATAGCAATTACTGTGCCGCGCTTCCCTTTGCCTGAGCAGCCTCATGGGACAACACTGAATATTCAGAAGACGACGCGTGGCCGCGTGCGTCGTCGTACAGTGCGCTTCCTGTCGTTCACTCTGGGAATGTATGTTTGTCAAGTGGCACACTCGGCACGAGGCTAGTCCCATTGTAGCAAGTCCCACTTCTGTATGTCAGTCACAGGTCCCACTGCCGTGACCAGTGCATCACTGACACAGACGGATAGATAGACAGATAGATAAAGTGAGGGAGAGAAAGAAAGCGTGTCACATGGTACGTGTGAGGGAGAGATAGGGAGATGAGACGAGAGCTGACAGCAATATGACCCACGGGCGAAGATGGGATAGGGTCAAATGAATCTCCAGGATTCGGGCGAGAGACGCTCGTTTAAAGACATCTCACACATAGTCTACTCCTCAGCTTAATTGACAGAACTTTGACATTGACCCGAAATGTGAACAAGGTATCAGGGCTACGAAGGAGCCGTCAAATGCCCGAACTCAACGGTGCATGTTAATGTACATGAAATCTTATTTTCTCCTCAATAGAAGGCCGACACAGTGGTGGGCTCTGAAAGATACAGCACACAGTCTTGTTTTTTTTTCTACGGGCCTCAAATTATTTAGGTCAACTGTCAGAGTCACTCATTGATGCTGACTTCAATGGAAATACATTAGGATGCTTTGGTCTCTTACCTTACTGTGGCAACTGCAACCTAAGAACATGCAGCATGCCAAAGTGGGTATGCATCTGCTTACAATTTGCAGAGTGAGCAGACAGATAGAACGTTTGCCATTTCAGATGCAAAATTCATGACCGTACTGCAGTGCAATGCATATCTAATCAATTCCAGAAATTGCCATCATTGGTTGATTTTGAGCTGTTCTGTTCCCTTCACTAATCGGTAGAGGGCCTAATGTATGTCTCCTATGCAATGCCTATGGCATGTTTATTTTCACCCTCCTAAATCCACCTGATTGCTTTACTGAAGAACTGCGTGTGTAATCTGCAGACCAATTGTTATATAGCGATTTGATGCGCGTACCTTCATAATACAAATGCACACTATGGGAGGTTTCATGTAGGGAAAACAATCTCAAGGACCATCACAAGCAATCTAAGGAGTAGTCCTCCGGTCGTTAATTGGAAAGCGTGAGAGAGAAAGGGAGAGTGGTAGGGAGGGAGAAAGAGGGTGAGACAGCGTGCGTGAGTGAAAGATAGAGAGAGAGAGAGTGAGAGAGAGAGAGAGAGAGAGAGAGAGAGGGGTTCATCTTCAGTGGTCTGCCAGCGTTGCGAGCTGTTCTGTTGCTGTTCTGATGACCTGTAGATGGTGATGGTGTACAATGTTTTATGAGACAGTGGACCACGCTCATAGACGTGTGATGCTCTGGCTTTCCCTGCATCCCCTCTCCCTATCCAGGCTAGCTATCCCACCTACCCCACCCCCTGATCCAAAATATACCGTCAGTCAACACTATTTAATTTATCAGTCTCTTTTAGGGTGTTATTGCTCCAAGTATTTTGGAGTGGAAGAGAGCAACTCTGTATTGTGTGTCAAGGTTGAATATAAATTTTTTGATGAGCTTGAGTAGTTGTTCTGCCTTACAGCCAGTCAAGTGTATTTGCAACATAGCATAATATCGTCTTGTTGTTTTATTTCGCTTTCCAATGTCACATGACTCACTGTACAGTTTGCATGCTGGCCCTATCGTGTGTCTGCCTCGGCCTCAAGCTTAAAGAGACTTTGCAGTCTGAATTTTTGTTGTATCCCTTCAAATGAAGATTATGGTAAAACTGTCATGGTTTTCAGAGTGGCCATCTGTGAGTTATTAGATGCTTAATATAATTGCTCATTACAATGTTTGTGACATTTCACTAAGCCTAGTGGTATCGTCTGAGAGCGGTGTGGCAGGCAGAGGGATTTGAGAGAATGTTCTAGTATGATAGCAGAGAAATGTTGGCGTATTAACCCTTCAGTTGTCCCGGAGATGTGAGGAGGATGTCCTTATTGAGACAAGCGTTTAGCGGCTCCCATTCAGAGTGATGCGATCCACGGCTAGCTCCCCCTCCCCCTCTCTCCGGTTCCCTTTTTACTCTCTCTATCTTTCCGCATCTCGGCGAGCCTCCCTTTCGCTTTCTTTGTGCACGCTCTGTTTGTCTAGCTCTCTCGTCTTTCTTTATCGTTCTCTCTTATACTCCCCCTTTTCTCTGACTCTATCTCTCTCTCTCTCTCTCTCTCTCTCTCTGTCTTTCTCTCACTGTAACCAGCTCATCTGTGACCGACATGCATTTCCTCTCAGCTCTCCTGTCCTCCCTCCACTGATGTTGCATCTCCTCTTTACCCCAAACACCCCCTGCATTCCCCCCCCATTACATGTCCGTGCTAACTAATCTCGATGACCTATCCTTCTCCTTGGAGACGCTGTTTGAGCAGAGCTTGTTTCCAAACACTCTCGCCTGTTTATTTAGCTTGCAATCAAAGCAGTGCAGCCTGCTATGGGGCGGGAAAAAAGAAGATGATTGCTCGGAGGCGTACAATTATTTATGAGAGAGACACTTTCTTGTGATTATTGTGTGAGGAAAAAGGACCCTTCTCCCGTCTAACGAACTATTCACACACGACACTTCTCTCCAGTCACACCTTCTGATACATGTTACTGTAACACAACGTAGTTGCTTCTGTAGAGCTAATGATCATTGTGTTTAAATATTGACACAGTGAAGATTGCCTCACTCTCAGTATCATTGATTGTGAGTGTTACGGCTTTGCTCAAAGCATTTAGTTTTGTGCTCTTCAAAGAGAACATTCAATGAGGCCTTTGCTGTTTAAAGACCATATTAAGGTCTAAATAATGCATTCATATTACTGTGTGTAAATGTTTCTGCCCTGAGGATGAAAGAAATGTTACACATGCCTTTATAAAAATTCTGCCTCTTCAGAGGAAGTAGATTTTTAGGAGCAAGATGTTCTAGAACATTCCTGCATGTGCTATCGATTTTTACAATATCTCTGAATATTCAACTGATCTATAGTCTCTTTGTTTGACCAAGTTCCGGCTTCTTTTTGCAAACGGTTTTACAAAGCATAAACCAATGCAGATGGTAGCCTGATTCACCCACTATAGATAAGCTTCATCTTCTCTGAACGCTTATGGTCCAACGCCAAGACAAACATCACTTCATGTACTGCGTGTTGAGGACGAAGGTGATTTCAATTCGGACCTGTTTCTTGCTTCGTCAGCTCCGGACAGAACGGCATGACAGACGAACAGAAGGACAACACCACCGTGTTCACCAAGATCCTCGACAGCCTGCTCGACGGCTACGACAATCGTCTCAGACCAGGACTAGGAGGTTAGTGCACGCGGTGTGTGTGTCGTCCCCCCGTCCCCCTCGCACCCTCCTCACACCTCTCACAGGCGGCGCCGTGGAAACGAAGAGCAAACCAGCTAGCGCGGCGGGAGACGGTAACGAGACCGAGGGCACGTCCGAGCCAAGGTCTGCGTGCTGTATCCCGCTGTCCTGCTTGGGGAAAGATATCCGCGTTTTGATTTCCAGATCAACTCGAACGTTTTGATATCTTGTCGTCTGTAACCTAAATGAGAAGATAAATGAATAGGAAGAATCTTCAAGACGGGGATTAATCAATAGAGCAGGTTGTTGCCTCTGAAGCACGCGGTTATATCAAATAAACAAATCTCATAGATGTTTTATGTAGCCTCTTTCTGAGGACGGTGTAATTTTTTTTGGAACTCAGCTTCAAATCACTGTTATATTGTGGAGTGAACCGAACGGTGGTTAGAGGCTGTTTGTGTTGGATTGTGAAGGGCAATGAAAATTCAATCTGTAGAAGGACAAATATCAACCAGACGATGGAATATCAGATGCCCGTCTAACAGTGAGGGGATATGAAAGATTATGATGATAAAAATCCTTTTGGCAATCACTGTGCTATTTTCCACGTCAAAAAGAGCACCCCATGGTCTTTCTCAAATGTAGGAAATTGGAATTCTAAGACGGGTTTGAATGTTTTTTGTTTCATCATGTACATACTGCAGATATTTCAGGATTCCAAAATAGGTCTCATCTGACCATGGACACTGAAATCAATAACTGCAGAATTGTGTGGTAAATGTATGATATTTGTGTGGGCTTGGGGAACATGTCGAATTGATGAGATCAAAGGCTTGCAATGCTAGCTGGGATTAAGAGTCCTAATGAGGGGCCACTGATCGACAATCACTCTCCTCATTTCTTGCTTCAACAGAGCGTGTAACTGAAGTCAAGACTGACATTTTCGTGACGAGTATTGGGCCCGTCTCGGACCACGACATGGTACGCCCCTCCTACCCTATCTTTAAATGTCAGCACTCCTGTCTGCTTGTTCTGTACCTAACTTCTTTCAATGTGCTCCAAAAGGTAAACTGTTTATTAATTCCGTGAACCCCATTAGTATATTACATGCTGTAAATAAAATGTCACGGCCATGAAATTGTGCTCGTGATCTTTCCCCAGATAAATGCCACGTTGCGTTGATAAATATACGTCGTTGTTGGTCGCATATCTCAACCCCAGCAACTGGCTCTGCCTCTAATTATATCAAATATTTATAGGCGCCGTTTTTCGTTTAGCCGTGGTTTACAGTGTTTGGATGCAAGCGGTGAAGCCAAAGGCTCGTTCAAACAGTGAACAGATGGGTAGGCTTTAGTCACAGACGTCACTTTATAGCTGCGATGTAAAATGGATTGGGTTCACACGCTCCGTCGCTACTGTTGCATACAGTATGACTGAGGAGTTACGTTTTGTGTTTGTGAGAAGTGCTCTAGCAGATCGACTGTTCGTGTTTTCACATCCATTGAGCCGAACAATATCAGTGAATTGGGGAGATATGTGAACAACAAAAATGGAATAGAATGGGAAGACCTTTTGTGATCGAATGACAGATTGGCAATTGTGGGCTTGTAAGGGGTTGTTCTCTTGAACAGCTACAGTCTATTCAATGCTGTACTATAAATGAATAGCCCATCTGGATTTACACCTAATGGATATTAGACATTTTATGACTATTGAATAAATGTTCTGGCCACCATTGTCTCCCAGTCGCTCTCAAAGCGCAGTTCTGTTCACTTTAACTGGGCTTATTTGACATAATCAGACTTAATTACTTTTCCTAACATATGGGCCTGCAGTTTTTGTGCTGCTGATTTGGGCTAAGTCATGGAATGGGCTTGCCAATAGGCACTGTAACCACTTTTCTTCTCTCCGTCCACTTGCATTACCTCGCAGCTCTGTTAACGTTCACACTAATTGTCTCACTCGGGAAGAAAGGAGCACGTAGTAATTCCAGTGGCTAACTCAGGCATTCGACAGTCATTAAAATCCGCCCTCAGCTTCGATATCTGAAACGGAATATGTAGCTTCTTAATTCTGTGAATTCTGTAAATGATGTAATAACAAATTCCAAATGTGTCTTTAAAACAATCTGTTCATAAAATATACATGGAGACGATATCTGTGTGAAACGAAGCCATGTGTTATATTCATTCTGCCATATTTAGGTGAAATGTCGAAAGCACGTCCCCCACCAACTAAACGGAGTAAAACATGCACGGTCAGAGTCACTAATGTGACGAGACAGTGACCAGCAGGCAAAGTAGGGCACAGCTCGAATATGGAAGCTAAAGTGACACGAGGATGATGGGGGAGAGAAAGAAAAAAGATCAGAAAGGAGTGGAGGAAAAAAAAGAGGAGAAAGCATTACTCAGCAGCATCCCAGAGCCATGTCACAGGTCTGGAAGAGAGAGGTCGAGAAAACCTCCCTCGGGATCTGACATCTGCCTCACCCCCCCCCCTCACCCCTCCCCCACACCCCCACACCCCCAACTCCATCACCGTCCTCTCTCCCACTCGCAGGAGTACACCATCGACGTGTTCTTTCGGCAGAGCTGGGTCGACGAGAGGCTCAAGTTTAAAGGACCCATGGCGGTCCTCCGCTTGAACAACCTGATGGCCAGCAAAATCTGGACCCCGGACACGTTCTTTCACAACGGCAAGAAGTCGGTGGCCCACAACATGACCATGCCCAACAAGCTGCTCCGCATCACAGAGGAAGGGACACTCCTCTACACCATGAGGTAAGGGCCAATCCTCCACACCATGAGGTAAGGGCCAATCCTCCACACCATGAGGTAAGGGCCAATCCTCCACACCATGAGGTAAGGGCCAATCCTCCACACCATGAGGTAAGGGCCAATCCTCCACACCATGAGGTAAGGGCCAGTCCTCCACACCATGAGGTAAGGGCCAATCCTCAACACCATGAGGTAAGGGCCAATCCTCCACACCATGAGGTAAGGGCCAATCCTCAACACCATGAGGTAAGGGCCGAACCCTGATCACCGGGACATCTTAACACGGAGGATAGATTGCGTTTGCGCTCTGTCGCACAGAATGACTCTCTCTCCGTTTGAGTTTGCATTGGCTCGAGACCAAGGATTTTTTCCACGGTCGGAAAAAAAACGGCCTCCACTGAACAAATGTTTGTCATGTTTACCGTCGACCTTTCTCATCTGTAGTAGACATGATGGTATATCGCTTTGAATTTCTATTGCTCCGTACTAAAAAATAAAGTTGCCATCTACGGAGGGATTTATCAGTGTAAGTATTGGATGCGGCAGTCAGGAGCGTAGAGATAAGGCGTGGGCCCACAGAGTACGAGCAGACTCACTGGGAGTTCTTTTTCCATGTCTGTATTGGAGAGGAGACATCGTAAATAACGTGTCCGGGCGTGAACCCTGGCGATCCAACCTAACAGCGCTAATGTGGGGGTCAGAGGGGGAGAGCCATAAAGCATCCTTTAGCATGTTTATTGGGAGATAAGGGCACAGCGGGGAGTTCATAATGATGTCACCGAGATGACGGATGGAGGGGCGTGTCCGCGGGGGTGGGGGGGTGGGGGGGGGTGGGCTGACACGTCGTATTTCACGCGGCTGTCGGAGGGGGGCCTTGGGGGCTCGCACTGCGGCGTCACGTTGTCTTATCTGTGGGGAACGAGCCGGAATGTCTTGGACCTCATATCTGCCTCTCCACCTGCCCCCCCTTTTCTCTCTCTCTCTCTCTCTCTCTCTCTCTCTCTCTCTCTCTCTCTCTCTCTCTCTCTCTCTCTCTCTCTCTCTCTCTCTCTCTCTCTCTCTCTCCCTCCCTCCCTCCCTCCCTCCCTCCCTCCCTCCCTCCCTCCCTCCCCCCCCCCCCTCTCTCTAGACTGACAGTGAGGGCTGAGTGTCCCATGCACCTGGAGGACTTCCCCATGGACGCCCACGCTTGCCCACTCAAGTATGGCAGCTGTGAGTACTGCTACGTGGCCTTTCCACCCATACCATCCTTTCTCTCTCTCTGTCTCTCCGCTTGTCTGTCTCTCTATATGTATATTTCTCTCTTGTGCTCTGTCGGCCTTCCTCCATAGACACAAAGTGAACACCACGACTACTGGAGGTCTATCTCTCTATGTATTTCTCCTCTTCCATCCGATACGCCAGCACCAGTACCTTATCTGAACTGAACATTTGGTGACAGATGTTCTAAGCGAGGGACCTGCCCTCCCAGGCCCCCTTCCCCCAGGCCCCCTTCCCCCAGGCCCTCTCTCAGACCCTCAGAGGCCCGCCAGCCACACCAGGCTCACAGACCTGTGTTAGTCTGAGGCAGTACTTTCTGTCAACCTTCCAACCCAGCGTGCCAGCTGCTCCATGCTGCCAGGTCCTCCGACCCCGAATCATCCTTGAGTGTAGAGCAGAGAGAGATCGAGGGAGAGAGAGAGAGCGTTAAAGGATAGAGAGAGAGGGCGAAAGATGGGAGACAGACCGAAAGAAAGGAACGAAAGAAAGAAAGGGAGGGGGGGAAAGAGAGAGAGAGAGAGAGAGAGAGAGAGAGGAACGCGTCGTGACTGAACAGACCAACCCCTCTCAACCCCTTAAACCAAGCTCGGTCTCTAAATATTTTAGTGATGATGAGGCTCTTCTCTCGCTCGGCGCTGCAGTGCCGACCAGATCTCTGCAGCACTGAGGGAACACTGCGGCTGTGTCCTGACAGGTCGCCTCAGGGCGAGGATGACTTGACAGTTTCGAGGTCGGATTGAGACACTGTTTGGTGGTTTGTTTGTCTTTGCCCCTTCCCCCCCCCCCCCCCAGATGCCTACACCCGGGCGGAGGTGGTGTACGTGTGGACTAGAGGGGCGGCCCAGTCCGTGGTGGTGGCAGAAGATGGCTCCCGACTCAACCAGTACGATCTCATGGGCCAGAGTGTGGATTCTGGAGTGGTTCAGTCCAGCACAGGTTAGTTCATGTTACTGGATAAGTCTTCCCTCGGCTCCTCCACTTACTTGGAAGGAATTGAACTGTTTAAATTCCAACTCCCACATACACTAGGCGAAGCCCAATAAATGCGTTTCACTTTTAGCTCGCTAACTCTTCTTTTCAATGGTGAGCTAGCACCCTATTGGTTTAGCTGAAGCAGTTGATACGTTTACTTTGAGAACTTGTCCCAGTTTTGTAATTTCCCTTGAGGGCATCACTTTTTTTTTGGTCCATTGATACTGGCAAAATTAGTGACAGCATAAAATGGGTGACCCCTTTATGGCATCACTAGCCAGAGGCAGAGCAAGTGAAATAGTGCTTAAGACAGCCTTTTCCATACTTTCATTATTGGTAGGTCCGAGTGTCAATACCCCCTTCGTTCAGTTCCTTATGCAGATTCTGAGCTGAAATTGATTTATTAAACCAAATGTAATTAATTTCGCAGACCTATCGAATGAGCACATATCGATTCTTTTGTGTACGCATCTGTCAAAAATAAAATGGTCAATGTATTGGAACCATTCCCGGTCTCATTGAGTTGTCTGTGTTATTTCCCTAAATGCCTTGATAAATTGGGTTGCGTCCGGTTATTGAGTTAGTTGATAAATGATGGCCCATAACCAGCCCAATGAATCTAAATTTCAATAGAACACTGGGCTCTTAACGAACAGTAATCCACATCAGAGCAACTGAAACAAATTTCATATTCATGTTAGAATAGCTGGCTGACGCCATAGCTGGGAATTACATTAGAGCACACACACGGCACAGCACTTGATCAGATTGGTCACCTACAATATCCAGTATGGTTTTATTTCCAAACAGCAGTTATCTTTCATTTTGGAGAATGAAAATGTTTCCACAGCAACTGTATTGCTCTCAGTTACATATAGAGCAAACAATAAGAAAAGATATTTTGACTGCATGGAGGTGGAAAGTAATTTCTCATGACTCATGCACCCAACGTCTTCCGATGCAATCTTACCCATATTTTGACCAATATAAAATCAGTCGTCTGTCACTCTCATCCAATGTCAGGACTGTAATACAAATATTGGATGTTGGAAATTGTCAATATTTGGAAGAAAAAGAATCACAACATTTGAAAGGCATTCGTTCCTCTCACTCTCTCGCCCTCTCCTTCTATCTGCACCACAGGAGAGTATGTGGTGATGACAACACACTTCCACCTGAAGAGAAAGATTGGTTACTTTGTGATCCAGACCTACCTGCCCTGCATCATGACAGTCATCCTATCCCAAGTGTCATTCTGGCTGAACAGAGAATCTGTCCCTGCTAGGACTGTCTTCGGTGAGTCCTCACTGTTCCTCCGCCGTCACACTATCAGCCAGGACACAGCTCATTTGACTGAAATGAAATGACCATTTTCATTTCAAATTTTTACAGCTGACCATCTGGTTGCCAACCTACCAGCTTCCTTTGTTATGTGAGGGCTTATGGGCCGTCTGGAGCTCCTGTTGTAGGAGGCTAGAAAGATGAGATCTTATAGTCAGTTAGCAAAACAGACAGCTCCAGTAGATTTTGGATTATGTCCTAACATAAATTGAACTAGTTTAGCTGAATCATATTACTACTGTTTTGGGCATGTTAAGCCCAGTGTATGTGTGTGTGTGTGCGTATGTGTGTGTTTTTTGTGTTGCATTTGTCTGAGATGTCTTATGTAACACGGACCCCAGAGGAGAGCTGTCGCTAGTTTGCAGCATGCTCTGTAGCAAAGACTTAGCTTGACAGTCATTGCTTTCCTCATCCTCCCTCCCTCCTTCTTTCCTCTGCCTCTCTCTGTCTTTCTCAATGTTTTCTCCCTCTTCGTTTCTCCCTCTCTCTATCTGGTCCCCCCCCCCCCTCTCTCTCTCTGTCTATCTCTCTCTGCGCATCGTGTCTCCCTTGGCCGAGTATTTTATGGGAGCTTTCCCACCAACGTAACGGGGCACGTGCCCAGTTTTCCAGTGACATATTTTCCGGGAGGTTCTTCTGCAGTGCCTTAGTTAGTGTACCTGTGCTGTGTCTCACGTGGAGAAGAGAGAGAGAGAGAGCGGTGCGTGTGTGTGTGCGAGGATGACCTAGATGCATACACACAATCTGGTCCGCGCGTGTCCCACTTGTGGTTTTACTGCGCTGTAACGCCTGCGTCTGTGTGCAGCGTGCCTCCCAAACAGCCCTGCTCACTCCCAATGAGATGCCAGGGAATTTGATCCCACCTGCTGTCAGAGCCCATGTCAGTGGTGATGGAGAGCAGATCATGGAACATGGATCTGATAGTGACACCCAGGATGGTTTATTGTCTGTTTCAGTACCGGTTCTTTGGTAGATGCGTTACTATAATAGTACCATCAAGCCTTTGAACAGGATTTATTGCTGTTTCACTTCACACCTTGGACCTTAACGTATTTATATTGTGTATCCGGTTATATAGTTCCTTCTCCCGAGGGTTTGAATCTCTGCATAGGTTTGGCCATGGAAGATATTCATTTTTTTGTGTGTTTACTGGTGCATCCATCCACAATGTAACTTCCATAGTTTCAGCAGCAAACAATGATCTTTTGCATTGTGGTGCAAGTCTGGATTTGTTGTTTTTTTGATAGCAAGCATACACTGCCCAAACACAACACACAGCACCCCCCCCCCCCCCCAACCATAATAAATAGGCAATTTAAAATGGCAGCAGTGAGTACAGTTATCTATTTTTGATTGTGCTGATTAAAGATGCTGATAAATTCATAGCCCTTTCAGCGCAGTTGAAAACCACAGTATCTACAATGTATTTATTTACTGCCAAAATAAAACACAAACAAAATAGATGATGACGATAATATCATCAATGTGGTTCTGAAGGGAACATTTAATTAATGTATTCCATTACGTTTTGTTTTGAAGCCTGTGTCTCTTGTCCCATTGTACACTGCCTGACTGGCATGGGCATCAACAGTGCTCGGAAGATTAGCTCTCTGTCCTCTTTCTGCTTTCAGAGGTTTAAAGGGTATTTACTGGCTGTTCCAAACTGCCGTTTGATGTATCGACTGATTGTGTGTGTGTGTGGAGGGGGTGTATGTGTGCATACGGTATCATGTGACGTTTGCATACACGGGCACGGGCTGTGTGTGTGTTTTTTTTGTATGGGTGAGATTTACCAGGCCCAGTGATTGCAGTGTTGCCAATAACAGTGGGCTGATCTGTCATCTGAAGACATGTGGAGTTGGCACACATCACTCACGCCGCGCTCTCTACCCATCCGGGCGTCTCTCTCTCTGAAAACAGAGGCGAGAGTGACGGCTCTGAAACCAATCTGACCCGATAGCTCCCGCAGTCAAACAACGGCAGATGAGGTCGTCGTTATTGACAGGGACTTGAACCAAGCAGAAGCCTTGACGTTGAAAGCCACACACACACGCGCACCACCATCTTCTGACGAGACCCACTCTACAAACTCCACTTGCATTCACAGCGGGAACGCGAAGAGACGGATTGGTCGTCATTGATTTGGATAAACCCGATAGCTGGCCTGTAAATTCTCGATCTCTCAATAGAAAGGGAACTGCATCAGGATCCATGTGATTACTGTGTTAAAGTGGGATGTGTAGCTCACAGTTGCCCAGTTGGGGATTGTTATAGCTCTATGCTAGAGTGTTTGACTGCAGATCAAGAGGATGCAGGTTCAGATCCCCCCTGGTATTTCAGTTTGGATAAGAGCATATGCTAACTACATTTATTATCTTGAATTGATCCGGTAGATCTGGAAATCATCTTTTCTGTAACAACGTGAGTTAATGTCTCCATCTGGGGGTTCATCTTTGGTATTCATATGATACAATTGTCGTCCTCTCTCCATCTTGCCAGCCTTGGCTCTTTGTCTCACGCCCCACCTTATCATTTATCATCTGCAAAAATTCATTTTTGCCCGGTGCTTTTTCATGCCATCTCTCTTACATTTTTCATGTCTCAGCGGCATGTGTGCAGAGACAAACCTTGTTAAAAGATATGTATCATCGAAAGCCACTGTCAGGTCCCATGCACACAGAGCTAAATGGAATGAAGGGGCTCCTAACAATTGAGTTATCCCACGATTAATCCCCTCAGAACTTTCCAGATGGGTGAATATGTTCATTAACAGGCTTCAAACTCCTGGGAGTCTATTAGTTTAACTTGTCAGGGTGAGTCATTTAAGACCAGTGCCAAAACCATGTTTAAAATGAATCACTTGCTGCTGTTATAGATCATTTTAAATAGGCCACTGCTAACAGCTTAACAGTTCTATAAGTAAACATTGTCAATTAAAATTTGCAAGCCATTCACAAGCCATCCTGACTTATGTTGTTGATCATTTGTAACTTTCTAATGGAGAAAAAAAGGGCAAAGGGGCATGTGCCCTGTTATTCTGGTGGAGGCCTGTGTTTGACCCTCGGTATTAGTGTGACAGTGTGTTATTGTTGACGAGTAGATGGCGTCAGACTGAACAAGGGACTAAACAACATTGTACCATTAAAGTAAATGAAAATATGTATGTAACAGCATTTTTAGAAGTACCCAACAGTTTTAGAGGTCTCTACACAAAACTCTGTCAATGGTGGAGATTATCTACAGGACTATTTAGCTACTAAGAATTTATTTATTTTTAAATCCATCCCATTTTTGGTAGTCAAAAAAGGGGAAGTTAGGAGCGAAGGAGTAGTTTCCATGGCAACCCGGCTCACTGTCCTCAACGGATCCTTTAAGAATCTTTATGCAAAGAGGAATCGGCCCTCGACCGGCCCCACGTTCATGATGGATGCCAGCCGCCCCTCCCCCCAAGCCTCTTCCTCACCCCCCCCCCCCCCCTCCCGCTTCCTACCCAACCCAACCCCCCCCTCCACTTGCCTCCGCCTACTTTTGCCCCCCCCCCTCCCCGCCTCCCTCCCCATGGAGCTTCTCAGGCACGGGAGCAGTGGTTGTGATTCTCCTTCCCCTCGGGCTCCAGGGGCTCCAGCTGAGCCCCTAACAAAATGGTGGCATGCAGGGGACCTTGGCTCCGGATCACCCCGGGCAAATCTCATAGCATGGAATTCATGCCACTTCCACTAGCGATCAGACTGATGCTGCTGCGTTTGTGTTGGCTAAAAAAAGCTCTCTGAGCACCAAAACACCATGAGCCGTGGGGAGCTACCATGCCAAAATAAAGGTTGTAGATCAAGGGAGGAATATCTTAACTCACTACCCAAGGAGATTGAAGGAAGAAGAATGGAATTCATCTAATTAACCAGTGGACTGAACTGACCTTCAGGCCTCACCATGCTGTTCTCGGCTAAAGCTTGCCCAGTGGCATTCATCTCCTACTGAAATCCAGAGGCCCATTTGAACTTTGTCTGTCTTCAAATGTGCTCAAAACACTGACATCATTGCATGACCAAATCATTAATTATGATATGATATTTCCACGTACGCCTCACAGAGCAGAAGGGAACTGCATGTGACTTGCGAGTGGAGGAGGAGGGCGAGTGATTGATTCATCAACACCACAAGCACAACAAAGGAGAATTCACAATTCTGACATGAGATATCTTTCAACGCTCGGAGCGCAAAGTTAAACACTCACTGCCGGTGGCTTTCACTGCTGTGATGTGCGTGCGCTATCTGTTTTTTTTATTTTTATAAAAATGGGCGGTGGTTCTACTGTAAAACCAAAAAGGCCATAAGAGAGTTAGAGAGTTACACACAGCATAATGGGTATATTTCAAAAGGTTGTTTCTTATGTGAAGTCCAGAATATATTCTTCGGACCGAATTTGAAGGAGAATGAAGGAAAACCTTTGAAAAACATATCTTTTCATGGTTTGCATTTGTTCTCTCCAACTAATATTATGAAAAGAGGATTCATGAGAAAAATCTTGCATTGCCATGCATACACTTAGCCTCAAGGGCCGGTGAAGAAGAAAAGTAAGCCCTTCTCAAATGTACTTTCAAATAGTCAATATTACACTGGTTAAATGCCAGTGTACTGCATGACACTACTGAGTATGGGCTGACACGGGCAGATATTGATTGTGGTAAGGAAGGCTCCTTGTGATTTAACACTTGACATCCCTGTGAGGAATTTCCGTCATATAGATTCCTGATAGGTCATCATTTGGATTGACATAAATCATGGACCAATGGGGGCAGCGGGGGCTCGTGTTTGAAATTCAGGAGCCGTGTCTCAGCTCCTTGCCTGGGAACGCGACCTCGCCAGAGTTCTCCGGCGAAAGCCGCTGGGCTGTTGATGTCTGAGGGGTGTAAACAGCTGCAGTAGTTTGTGTGGGTGAGCGTTACACCATCCGACATCCTCTGACCTGCTTCCTCGCCCAGGTCTCACCTCACCGATTTGCTATGTTTTCATCACACATGAATCATGCTCTTCCAATCGGTGTTACCGGAGAGAGGATACGCCCTCTTTATCATAATGAAGGAGCAGCCAAGTCATGATTATTCTGTTGTATGGTTGGCCTCTTATCGAGCACCCTTTAACCCAGTAAACCTTTACATAGACTTGATGCATTGTACTTTATGTTAAGTGTTCTGGGACGTCTGCCACATGGATATTTCTTTATGTATGAAGAGACATACATCCTGTGTTTAGGTGCTGCATCATTAAAAGAAACTGCTATGTTTCCATGCTATTACCCAGCATGAATTATATGTGTTCCCTGGCACATGTGGGATTTTTTGTTTCTTGGGAGGACCCAGCCTCATTGTTCCTCAATCCATGAAGTTGAGAACTGGGAGGCATTGGAGAAGTTGGCAAGCTTTGCAGCGGCTAATCAAAATGTAATGCCCAGGCTGCTAACATAATGGTAGCTTATGCTTCATCCATTTAAGCAATTTTACCCAGTGACCAATTGTGCTGGTGCTGATTCAAGATGTGTAGTGTTACACATGTCAACGGCACTGGGGTTGGCTTGTGCGGAAAGTCCCCATTTTGGAAATACCCTGTCTCGCTGGATTAGGCTAGACTGAGTGGGGAAGTTGTCGGGTGTCGAAGCGCAGACGTACTCACAGTACCAGAAACTCAATATCCAATTTTTGTATCCGACAGTAAATTAGCACTTGGAGTAGTTCTTGCCACCCATAACAATAACGTATTTTCAAGTCATTCAGCACACTTGGTTAGTACCAAAGACCAAGTTGTTTTGTGCTCCTGCATTTCATGAAACGGGGAAGCTCCAGATCTCGTGTTGTCGCGCGACAATTTTAGGATGCGGTTATTGTAAATGATGCTAATCCATTCTGCCTTCTTCCAATCCCGACAGGAGTGACCACTGTGCTGACCATGACCACCCTCAGTATCAGTGCTAGGAACTCCCTGCCCAAGGTGGCCTACGCCACGGCCATGGACTGGTTCATCGCCGTGTGCTACGCCTTCGTGTTCTCCGCCCTCATCGAGTTTGCCACTGTCAACTACTTCACTAAGAGGGGCTACGCCTGGGACGGCAAAAGTGTTGTGCCAGAGAAGGTATTGTCCTTTCCTCTGCGTTATATAAATAGTACAGTGCTTTTGTTTGGAATATGGGACTATGTAATTGGGAAGTAGATTCTCAATTCAGTTGTAATGTTTTTTTTTATTGTATTTATTTGACCTTCATTTACACAGAGGGAGCCCCAGTTAAATATACTTCTCCTTTCCGAAGTTGATGCAGGCTAAGGACATCAGAATAACAGCTGCATTTTCAGATGGGTGAAAGCAGGACAGTCAGAGCTCCATTGTTGGAGAAGCATAAGTGTTAGGGTTCATCGGATGTCTCCGACTCATTTCACGGCAAATGAGATTCATTGGACATGACAAGAACATCAATAGTTTAGTGTTCCTCCAAAAGCTTTCGGGTGCAGGCTGTCTCGCTGCAGGCACACTACCTTGTGGCCTCTGGCTCCCATTTGAAACATTGAAACTAATAATATACTCCCTGATGGACCAATGCATTCACAGCAGTAACTGGGAGGGGCCAGGCTTGCTGACAAGCCGTGGGATTTATCAGACGCCTTACAGCGTCTTAGTCTGAACATCCGACTGAAATAGCTTGTCTGAAATCGTTGTCCTGTATGTATCTGTTGGGCCGTACTCTAAAATGAAAGCCTTTTCCCCTCCACGCAGCAAAAGAAGAAGAAGGAGTCTCTCCTAAAGAAGAACAACACCACAGCGTACCCGGCGGCCACAGCTACAGTCTTTGCCCCAAACATTGCCAGGGACCCTGGTTTGGCCACCATTGCCAAAAGCGCCCCCCCTCCCCCCACCGAGCCCAAAGAGGAGCCCAAGCCCAAACCACCGGAGGCCAAGAAAACCTTCAACAGTGTCAGCAAGATCGACAGGATCGCCAGAATAGCCTTCCCACTGCTCTTCGGAACCTTTAACTTGGTCTACTGGGCAACTTACTTGAATAAAAAGCCCAAATTGCAGGGGATGGGGCCCCACTAATCCTGATCCCACCTTCTTCTTCTTTCTTTTCTTCCTCTCAAATGTTTATTTTCAGAAAACATGGTGTCCATACTGGTCAAATTCCCAGTTGCCACATTGCTTCAGTGTCATCTAACTTCTAAGAGATAAAAAGAAAAGAGAGAAATGGTCTTAGGGTTCAAATGATGTGGTGACTTTAAATGGGAATTGTTAGGAATGGGGATTGTGCTACTAAGAAAATATCCTATTATAAATATATATACTGTATATATATATAGGCAAGAGAATGCTATTCTACAAATGCACATAGCCCGACAATTGTTAAGGATCTATTATTTCTAAGTTTGTTTGTTTTGTTTTCTGATATGTTCAGTTGATGTTTAGCATCACACCATTGACCCTGTAAAAGAAAATTGTGTACTTGCATGGACCGGACAAATTTTCTTTTCAAAAACAGATCAACTTTTGACAGACGCCCTAGTTTGTTTGATATTGGTGACAAAATGCTACCTTCAATTTCTGTCAAATAAGCTTCCATTATCCGTAGATGGTGTGTTTGGGCTATTGGTTTTCTCATTTGAAAAGAATCACAATAGGGTTTCAGCAATAGCAATAAAACATGTCTCAGTGAAAACGTCATTCATTCATTTAAAAAATAAATATAAAACAACTCAATCATTAATGTGCTTAACGTTATGAATACTATTTATTTAGTTTTATTGTAAATAATATAAAGTGTTAGAGATGTCAATATTATGTTTATGCGTTGCAAAGTGTAACTAAAGGGTATTAATATAGGAAGGGTATTTAGAGGTCGTTTTATATGAAAATGGTTTATATGAAGAGAGTATTCACTGGTTCACTTTGAATTGACTGTTTCTTACCAAGTAACTGGTCGCTGGTCAAAACAGTGATGCTAAAGTACAAATTAAAGTAAAACATTAAATTGAATTTTCACTAACGACATTGTATTAAGGAAGGAAGTCAGAATGTAAAACTGTCAAATCTAAATGTTGGAATGCATTTTATATTTAGAATTAAAACACTCTTATTCTTTACTTTTCGGTTTCTGATTTCTATGGCAGAGATGTGAGAGGTTCGCAGGGTAGGGACCTAGATGACAAGCATCATGGTTTTTTCCGTTGGTTTCAAACGTTTGATAACAGCTTCATGCAGCCAGATAAGCATTGCAGCGGGGTGTGTGTGTTAAGTGTGAGGAGCAGTGCCTTTTCCATTTCCAGGGTTGATCCATTGAAAGGCTACTACTCCACTGGTGGTGCAGCAAAGGTTTTTCCATACCACTGTATTGTACGACTGTGTGCTGTAGTCTCCATCTTCTGTCGATGTTTCAGAGAATACTCAGAAAGTACCAGCTACACTGCCTTCAGTCCCACATGCTTGTTGAGGTCAGTTAGTCTTGAACACCTTTGTTGCTGCTTATAGGAGCGAATGATAGAGAGATAGAGGGAGAAGAAGAGAGAGTTACAGAGGGAGGCGATGTGAAGGGTTTTAGACCACGTCGGCGAGTGTTGTGCTCCATACACAGGAAATGTCTTGTAGTATTTTTGGTTGTAATGAATCTCTATTTTTGTAGCATGATGTCAACCCCTTCTCAGAGACAACAAACAGGAAATGAACAAAACCCGTCAAAGTAGTGTTCTTTCCTCTTCTTTTTCTTTTTTCTTTATGACACATATCAAAACATAAGATGTTTCCTCCAACATGGCACAAATTTAGTTGAGCATTGTCCATTGCAAATTATATTTATGTAGCAATATTAATTAGCAAGGGCTTTTTTGAAACTTTCCATCTGAAACACTAATTGTCTAGGTTAAATATCTATAGTAGCTTTATGTTGAACTCAATAATTGGAGTTCCAGAGTGATTGTATTCAAGCAAGCGTTTGGGTTCAACATTGTTTTCTTCCTTTCTCTTTGGAAGGCATCGATACCTAACTTTGTTTCAGAACTCTCTGATCCAAATTAGGGCAGGGTCATGGCAGGTTTTATTAAACAGTGTGCAGAGATGAAGACCAGGTTGGAATTCTGTAGACTTTGTGTGTTTACTGGCATGCACAGAAGGAATGAAGAGAGTTTTGGTTGCGTTGTGATCAAAGTGAACTGCTAAGTTGTGGTCTTGGTATGCAAGTGAACGGTTTGAACAGCCTGCACAGGGTCTGTTTCGCTTTGCGTCAGGAAGAAAGTCATTGTGAACTGCTGTATAAATGTGAAATATATATATTTAAATATATACATATATTTCAATTCAAGACTTCTATGGATGTCTATCATCATAACAAAAAAGATACATGTAATATAGATAATGCATATGACTATATGACTATTTAATAAAGATACTAAGATATGAAGATGATGCTAAATATTGTTTGTATAAACCTATTGTTATGCATTTTGCACACTCCAGGCATCCTTTACATTTATGTAGACAGCTTTGTGCTATGCAAGGATAGCTTTTAATCACATTAATTTGCTTATTTTCCCCTGGCAATTGTGTTGCAAATTAACAAGTTATGGTAAAAAGAAAAGAAAAAAAAAGAAAAAAACTTGTTACTCAACCATGCTCCCAAATAACGTTTTTCCTCCATTTTGTTTTTGCTTGTTTTACCATGAATAAGATTTTCACACGGGGATTTTTCAATGGTTGACAGGAAAATGGCTTTGAAAGTTAATTGCACAATTTTCAGACATGGCAATAAAAGGATTCTAGAGGGGGGAAAAATGATACATTACATTATTATTAGGCTAGTATAATTTTTTTTTCTATTTATATAATACAATACAGTTGGGTCATGGTATACTGAAGGTTAAAAGTTGAATAAAGATGTATTTTTGTTTGATTGGCTCTTTAGACAATACAAAGTATCTAAAATCCCCTTCTGTTCAACTCTAAACCACAACCACTGCTATGATACATCTCCTGCACATCACAGTTAAGAAAGACCCATCTCTTTTGGTGACAAACAAAAATGTGTAAAAAGCATTTGTAAATTGTATGCTCCAGATCACGGAATGTGAAATAAGTGTCACACTGAAAACATGAGCTTCCGACCCTAAACCTTTCACTCACAGCAAAGATATCGTGTATATAATGCATCGGTCTACATATTTAACAGGTCCCTTTTATTTACATAAAGCAGAGTCCCCCATTGGTGATGATAATTCTGGACAGTTCTTGATTTTCAGAGTTGGTTCTTTGATTAATGTTACTGTAGATACCTGTGGGAGTTTTTAGTTGAATTCTTGTGTTATATTATCTTTTATTTGATTGAACTGTAAAAAACGTACAAAAAAACGAACAAATAAATACTTTTGTAAAGCACAAACGTTGTCTAGAGAAATGGATGATGGTGACATATTTTACCTACTGTACACAGATACAAACCTACAAACACCTAACCACACACACCTAACCACACACACACACACACACACACTGCTGATATATGTCAGTGCCATACGAGACATATGTTGAAGTTCATGGAAAGGCTTTGTTGGATTAGCTGAAAGGATGACCTTTGTGTAAATGTTTGTTTTTGTTATGATATGGCCCTGTAGAATGCGATTCTCTGCCTAATGTCTTTAAATAAAAGAGGGAAAAAAAGAAGGTCTTCCTGAAATATTTATCAATGTCCTGATAATCCTTCTACGGTACGCTGTAGATTTGTTTGTGTGAGAGCAAACAAGTACAATGCCACCTTGTTTACCTCAAAATCTTTGGGGTTCTCTTTCCTTCACTGTCCCTCACTCCATCTCTTTCTCTCTTCAGCTGAAATATCTGCAAGACTAGATCTAAACCAGCCTTCTGTTGCCCTTTAAACATGCCACTGCCTGTTAAAACTCTCTCTACACATCCTGTTCCTCTCTCTGTCCCTCTCTGTTGTTTGACTCAGACTTTTATAATAACAGTTTTTGCTCTGAGTGAGAGACTCAGGGGGAAAATATCATGTTTAGAATGCAACGACACAGACAGGAGTCTGAAGCTTGTATGAATTCAGTATTTGATTCTAGAGCTGAGGACGGGAAGGCTTTCTCATCGTCTCTCTCTCTCTCTCTCTCTCTCTCTCTCTCTCTCTCTCTCTCTCTCTCTCTCTCTCTCTCTCTCTCTCTCTCTCTCTCTCTCTCTCTCTCTCTCTCCCTCTCTCTCCCTCTCTCTCCTTCTCTCTCCCCCTCTCTCCTCTCATGCCCTTCCCCAAAAGAATCTTCCTCTGGTCAAAGTAAATTAGCCGAGACCTCCCACGCAGATGAAGGAAAAGCAGCTCTGGATCCATGCCTCCCTCGACATGCCGTCTCTATTCCCTTGCTTACACCCCCCCCCCCCCCCCCTTCACAAACACACACACACACATCCTTCCCACTCCTCCCACACCCCACTGCACGACTTCAGGTGCAGGGAAACGTGCGCCTTCCTCAAAAGCATGCCAGGGAGGTTCTGAGACGGTTACGTAACATAGTCATAGTGCTTCTTCTACTGGCTGAGCGGAGACTAGTCTCTCCCTCTACCTCTGACTCTCTCTCACACTCACACACGCACGCACTCTCCATCCCTCGTGAAGTCTGTCCTGCCTTGACTTTTCTTCTCTCCTCTGGTGTGCGCTGTGCAGGGCCGCCACGCAACCAGAGCAGCCGACAGGGATGAAGCACCTCTCTGTCACATCCAAGCCGGCCTCGTGCCACGTTCAATCCCACCGCCTTTCAATCCACGCGGGGACAGCGGGGGACTGTGATCTCCCGAGATTCCGATTAGTGCTCCCTCTTATCCTCCACGCTCTCCCCTGTTTTTTGGTCTCCCTTCTGGCTCTCCTCTCTCTCTCTCTCGTTCTCTTGAATACATCACAGATTACTCTTTCGGGTACAGAGGGACCTGTGATTTGCTTTCCTCCGCAATTGAATACATGAATACAGAAACAGGCAAGAAAGTGTTTTGGAAAAAAAAGAAAGGTAATTACAGTCCCTCGCAAATGCCTTTCCATGTTGTGTCTGTTAAAAAGGTTTTTGCGCCTCAGGGCAACATAGTCTCCTGTGTCAGGTATACAGTGTGCATGTCTGGGTGCGTGTGTATGTGTGAACAAGCTTCGCCAACTAATTTGAAAGTCTGAATGCAGAAGATTTCTTGTGCTCCATTTCTCTCATGGGTTATTGACCCAGTCTTTGGTTTCTGTTGAACCAGGGTAGTCTCATCTACCATTGTGCATCTCACAGAAGGCAACCAGAGAACTGCCAAGAGCTATTTAGAAACCAGCCAAAGCCAATGTATTCCTTGGTCGCCGGATAGCCTAGGGTTACGAGTCATTCTGCTTTCAATTTCATCTTATAGGCTCAAACAGTCCACTTCCCACAGTGGGGCTCATCAATAATGAGCTTAAGCCCATACACAGAAATACACACACACACACACACAGTATACACACGCATGCAGACTCTCACAAGCCAATCACTCACATGCACACAATGACAAAGTCATCTAAGTTGTTGGCCTGAAGTGTGTGAATAATGAGACAGGCCCTAAGGTCTTGTTATCATTGATGTCTGCGATGCTAGAAATCTCACCGATTTACATAGCGGACATAAACAGGATAGCACACTCAAAAGAGGTTAGCCCGCAGGCTGTTTTACATGACCAGCATCCGAGATAATGTTAGTCATACTCCTTGGGAGACACATAGTGACATGCTTTTCTAAATGGACTTCCCACAACATTCTTGAACTTTTCATGGAATCAAAATCGGCTAATGAGGGTAAAATATGCCGACAGAGAAAAGCCGAGAGGCTGGAATGATATCATCAGTAAATTGTCTGTCCTTGATGCTTCTCATTACGGCACACTACACTCTCTGCCCCCCTCTCTGTGTCTCTCACGCTCCCTATTTCCCCTATTCATTTCTTTCCCTCCACCTCTGTCCATACCTCTCTCGCTCTCCCTCTCTTTTCGACTATCGAATTTCCCCAGCGCCCCGGATTTGTCTTCGAAAGTTGCGACTCAGGTCGCTCCAACCGCGGGGCCATTGATCTCTCGCTCAAACATCTCATCTGTTTTCTAATTCCGTCATTGACTCTTTGCTCCCGTGGCGGTGGGGGGCCGGGCTGAGGGATGGGGGAGAGAGGCGGGGGGGGGGGGAGACAGTGGAAGAGAGGCGCGAAAGGGGTAAAGACCCGAGAAAGGCTCAGAGAGAAAAACCTGAAACCTGACTCCACGTCCAAAGCTCACACATCTTTGACTCCCAGACATCCTTGGAAAAAAAAGAGCGCACAAAATGGACGCGCATGCGCGCGGGAACGATAGCGCACGTTCGTTTTCTTCGGCCCGCGCGCGACGGCGGCGTGTGTTCGCGCGTGTCCGTGTGCGGATGAGGGTGGCTGTAAGCTTCCCCCCCCCCCCCTCCCCCCGTCTGTTTTGTGTGGGATCGTGCTGGCACTGCTATGCCAGTTACGTAAGTGTATTTGTAAATGGGTAGGGTGAGAATGGCGACGAGTGATTTGGCTGTCGGGAGTACAGGAGCGCACTGAGAGGGATAGACTGGTGGTGGGGGACCTTCACTTTGGTGCTGCTTCCATCTCCTTTGTGTCTCCAGCAGATCTTCCAGGCGTCTGTCCCCGGGAGACCATATGACACATCACAGCGGAGGAGGAACACGGACGCCCTTCTGTGATTAGAGACGGGAAAATTCAGTTATCCAGGCTCAGCAGCTCCTCCCCTTCTGTTGGCTGTCTCTTCTTCTCTTTTGCTATTTTAACCCCTCGATATGTTTTATAAAAAACGCGTCCACCTTTTTTGGCTGGCTAAATAACAGACCTTCTGTTGCAGTCCATCCTTACAATATGTTTTTGTAATTTCCTGTTGCCAACTGTCTCAGGATTCTCGATTCAGACATCTTAAGCCTCTTTCCCTGCATGACTGTCTACTGGGATAGTTTTTTTTTTTACGGTGATAAACACCCTCCGCCCTCTCTTAAAATCAAGCTGAGGGCTTTCACATGACAAAGATTCTGCCCTCTTTGCAAACACACTCACATTATCTCCTGTAATTGAAGCTCCCCACTCACAAGATTGAATAGGAATAACGATAACGTTATTTTAACAATGTAGGTCGATAAATCACTGTGGAAAGCAGACAGTATAACCCACTCAGTAGTGCAACTGTTGCTACTGCATGAAACCAGTACTGTACATATAGTATAGAGTACATATAGAGTCCCTGGGGAAGTTTACCCTTAGGGGAGAAACCCTGAGAGCGGCCCCTGCTTCAGACAGGGTTCAACAGTGGACACAGAGACCAACACCTGGGCAGTGGTCCAACCCAGAGTCTGGCATGGTTAACTTGGCTTCACCTTGGCCAGTGCACAGTACCAGCACAGCTGAGGGCTGTGTATCTATTGCTCTGCTGTAAATCACCATGCTAAGCTACAAGCACTGCGATCTAACCTTACCCTCACCTGGCTTATTCCCTCTCAGAAGGTTCTAGCAAATAAACATGACATCACTCCTTCCGGGGTCATTGGTGTTCACTGTTCCTCGGTTGTCCGGATGTTCTTTATCACATCCAAGGTTTACTGTGTGCATCTCTAACAAGAGCTGTGGTTCAAAAGGGTATAATGCTCACTTCTGCTCAGCCAAACATTTCCATTCAATCACGTCCTATTATAAAAGCGCTTCTCTCTGAAGTCCTTTTATTTATGGCAAAGCTGCAGTTCACGAAGCACAAACTGGAAGTTGATCACCAGAGCAGAAAATCAACCTCGATGTCATATTGTAGGTGACAATAATAGTGCCATCGCATTTCAGAGAGTGCCTCCCTCCTTGGTGATAGCCCTGACACAAGGGTCAGGGCTATCACAAAACCACATGTAGACCGCGTAGCCGGTTTCCAAGCAAGTACGATGAGTCGGAGCCCGTTCGACGGCAGAGGAACATGGAACGATCGCCTGGCGAGAAACAGAGAGCGCAGGCATCGGTCTGTGGCAGCATGAGGTCAGCTGATTAGCTTATCTGCATGCACATTCAAATCACTCCTGCTGTTGCTCTGAACTTCCCCCGGTCCACTCAGCACACCCGGCTCACGCCTACCTCAGACACACTGATCTGCTTCCAATACGAAACGAAATATGTTTCCCGTCCCTCCAGGCCACATCGTGGCCCCATACCCGCATCCAAGGTCACCTTGAAGATGGGGATATCAAACATGTGCCATTTACAATTGACTGGTGCGCTCTTTGCATGCCCTTGCCTTTCCGTACGCGCAGACGGTCTATGCTGCTGTTGTTGTTTTGTTTCCCCTGCAGATATTTTTGTTTTTCTCTTTTTGGTGAACGATTCACGTTGTTCCGACGGGCTCAAAGCTCCCAGGTTTTGACGACAGCAGGTCGGAAAGAGAGAGAGAGAGAGAGAGAGAGAGAGAGAGTGAGAGAGAGAGTAAGAGAGAGGCAAAATGGAAATCCATAAGTCTTTATCGAATTGAGATGGGTTATCCTTTGACTAAGAGTGTGACGCAGCGCACATCGCATGGATACCGATGGGTGACTTTGAGAGAGCCGCCAGTCCACGTCAATTAATATCACAGCCGTCTGGCAACTTTCACTCTCGTTTCATAGGCGTGTGAATCTCTCTCTTTCTTTTTCTCAAACTATCCGCTCGCTGGCGGCTCCTTTCAGATTCTCTCAAAGGACGCCTTGCTGCCAGGAAATAAAAGAACAAACTAAATGCTGTGTTTATGTATTCCAGTTGCAGGAGACATAGGGCAAGTGCTACAGACAACACGGGACCAAGGAGGGGAGGGGAGGCAAAGCAGAAAAACAACAAGTTTGAAGGGCAGACGTAGAAAGAGAAAAAAACGAAACGGTCGTTGAAAAAGGGTATGCCGAGAAACCAGGAAAAGAAGATATAAAAGTGAACAAATGTTGGTGGGAGAGAGAAAGGAAGAGACAATTAGAATAGAAAGGTGGAGAATGTCAGCATCCCCTCCATAATTCATCAGCTCATCTCACTGCAGTAAGTCCAGCAGGGGGAGATGTTGCAATGTTTGGTTGTGCGTTTTAGAGGCAAGAGGAGGTGTTAGTACTGCCCCATCACTCCAGTGAATCTAACAGATGTGTCTGGGCAACAAGGGCAGGTGAGAGGAACTCCTACAGTGGTGGGTGACTCGAGTGTCCGTTTCTGCCTCTGTAACTGCCTCTACCTATGTCTTGTCCCTGCCCCTTGTCCCAGTCTCAGCTCCTCTCGTTGTCTCTATATTTGGTCTCCAGGGTTTGCCTGAATCGCCTGGGCAGATCTTTTCTTTTTATAGATTAAACAACACATAAAAAACAAAAACCTCAGGTTTAAAGGAAATTGAAGACACATTATATACTGCATTCAGTAATGAATGCAGTATATAACAGATGTACCTTTTTTCTGAATCATGAAAAACAGATCATGCCTGAGGGGAAGTAATTGTGAAGTGATATGAAGTCTTATTTTCTATTACATTATTAACACGACCGGTTGCCACGCGCCAAGGGAGTCAGTTATTACTCATTGGGACTGCAGTGTGAAAACAATTTGTTCAGCACTGAATAAATCATGCTGCATCCTAAATGGGAAGACCAATGACAGACCTTCGACTGGACTCCCACTCTGGCCCAAAAGAAATCTCAGCCTGGGGTGGGGGGGTGGGGGGGGGAGTGAAGGGGGTGGGGGGTGGAGTGAAACGGGGGCACCTTTAATGGAGATAATGCTACCTCTTCCATGGCCAGTCAAAATTCTCAGCCAGACAGAAATTTTGAAAATTGGACTTAATGCATATTTGATCAACTCGAACACACAAATCACAATCTAATATAGACTGCAGTCTGAGTGCATTATTTCTCATTTGACCCAAGTAAGAAAAATGACTGCGTAGTTCCAGACGTATTACTCTAAGTCAACACAATATGCTGAAATTGACCTCTACAAGCTGGTGTTAAAGGGTTGGTACATAAATTGAAAAGCTTTCAATGCAATTTTTGTCACAAAGAATCTCATTTATTAGCATCATGCAAACAATGAGCTTTGACCTCTTGAAAAAGAGGAATCTACACTTTCTCTGGTATGCTGTGTGACGTTGAAACCGCAACAGACAGTTTAGAGATATATGTTCTTACATCCTAAAATGAACTTGAGGACATGGGGTGGGGGGGGCAAAAGGGACCCACCGTAAAGATTGACCACCTCCCAGATGACCGATAAAACTAGAGGTTTTTCTTGAGCCATGCTTCGCACAGTAACACCAACGGTGATAAATGTTACCATCCCAAAAATAACCGCTGGACCCATCTGGTCACCCCATGAAACATTTTCTAGCCACGCCACCGAGGGCATCTCGAGTGTAAGGAGTCCAAATCTACGGGCACCATCTGAACTCAAGACACATTCCATCAACATCGAGTCCATTCTGGAGGACAAAAAAAACCACATCTTCCACCACATAACGTGGTTCGCTTTTCAAGTGCTGCTTGTGTTGTCATGAGGGGTGAACCGCCTTCGCGGCGACTCTGGGTCTCCCTGCCGGTGACAGGACTGTTGGTGGAGGTGTCGACTCGGAGCCTTTACCTACGTGTGGCTGTCTTCGCCCCAGCACTGCAGCCCCGCCACAGCGTTGGCCCAGCTGGCAGGCTGTGTGGAGCCCAGGGGATGCCGCCCCTCGACAAGCCTCCTCCGGCTGCATCTCTCACGGGGGTCTTTGATGGTCGCTGAGTGTGGGAGCGAAGCCTAACCTTTCCCCCAGCTCCTGCGTTCCCACCCAGAGAGAAACAGAACCCTGGGTACACAGAGGCAGCCGTTTGGAAAGAGCCAGAGCATATTTGCCGAACGTGACACATGCACACGTTAACACCCCTACTTAAGACCGGCCTTAAGTGGTTCTGTTTGAACACTTAATGTTGTGCCTTTGCAACATTTTCTAATATGGTTTAAGTGTCATATTCATAAGGTCCTTCCTTTTTCATGAACCTGCTGACTCTTGTGAACGGAGACAAATAATGAATAGTTTTATAGAATAATTTTTTTCGGGAATGTGTATTGTTGGTGTTCAGAAAACCATTGCAAACCCTTATACAGGATTTACTGCGTATAGTCAATAGGTACAATTGACAATGTGTATTTAAAACTGCAAACTGACTCACTGTAACATGCAAGAAAACCCAAATGAATCAATTTCAAGGTTGACTTGACAGACATCTCAGTATGCAGTCTGTCATGCTTTTCCCCAGTGCCATTTGAGTGTGCGGCTCTGGGAGTTTCCTTAAAAGTGTTAGACTGCAATGTTCACAGACCATGGCTTCATGACCTGCATGTCCCCCCAACCCCCCCGCCCCCACCCGCCCAAGCCCTTGTTAGAAGGGAAATCGTGCACACTGTAAGCATAGCTAAGTGAATACGAGCAATTCCGTTGTACTTTATAGTGGAAATTTCGTTGCGGCCTTGGGATAAGCAAGCGCTCCATTCTGTAAATACCCAGTGGAAATTTTGGGTTCTTCCAACGACTCCATTCATGTGATTTTCCTCTACAACAACAGAAAAACAACGAACACGAGCAGCAGAAGATTCAGACAAATTCCCCTCGTTCGCTAGATGGACCACTCGCATGGGCAAACAACAACATGCGACATCCAACAGCCAGGAACAAACGAGCTCAGACTAAAATAATCCAAATGAGATTGAACACCTGACAGTAATGCTGCTTTCACTGCGACCAGGAGATGTCTGTGTACGACAGACTTGTTTTGATATTAGGCGAGCCTGCCCTTTCTCTGTAAGGAGGTGTGCCTGGTTCCAGAGGTCCTTTACAGATATACACTTCCTGTCTCATTAGTAAAGAGGATATTGGATGTCGTGACAGGATGTCTCCACGGACGTGATTTATCCGGACTGAAATAAACAACAGCGCAACCTTGTTTGGCAACAAGGGAATGAGTCAGTAAATGTCCTTTACAGTTTTGCACCCCGGCAAGAACTTTAGAGTCTTTCGAGGAAAGTTTCAACGCATAATGCGCTGTGACACATAACTCGTCCCAGCAGGAGACGGAAAAACTATAACACTTTCTAGACAAGAAAAGGAGTTTGCTGCAGAGATACTTCAATACCAATCCCATATCATCCTTCTGCAAGAGGAGGCCAAAGGGCCAGTGGAGTTGGGGGAAAAGAAAGGCGAAAAAACCTAAATAATTCACAATAACTTGGCACAGAAAGGCCATCTTCTCTTGCCGAGTTTGCTGAAAAAACCCTGACTGTGTAACAATCCTCTCCAGATTCACAGCTATCTAGAGTATTTGAATTAATTAGATTTGGCTATAACTTTGACATGTTGTTGCCAAGAAAGGCTTTTCACTTATTACAATCATTGCATGCTGATTTGTTACAGTGGTTTAATCTGGTAATGACTCTGTAAAATACCTGCATGTGTTATACACAATTATACTGTAGGTTTTGATGACGGTTGCAATCTGAAACAGAACACAATTCTATGGGATGAAGGGTATGTTTAATATTGTATTGTGTGATTGATGTGATACTGTACATTTTACTAGTTGATCTTGGTTCGCCATTCATAACTTCCTTTGAGCTATGAAGAAGTTTCGGCCAGTTCTTCTGATGTCCATTTTAATAAACCACTCCCTACTGAGGGCATATGAGGCCTTGGAAGAATATCTAAGCTGAAAGGAGAAATTCCCCGTGATCTACCTTTGGGAAGGGAGATTATACCTGCTTAACATCAAGCAGCCCAAACACTGTATGAGAGCAGCAATGAAATCAGCCTGCTGAAGTCTCCCATAATCACAAGTGAGAGGTTAGGAGCAAAGGAACACCCTGTCTGCATAGAACATATATATAGCTATGCTGTATGCTATATATAGCTGATGCTTTGCTGTTCTGGGAGCGGTGAGCGCATTGTCTTTCAATGATGCAATTTGCATAAATGAGAATGAAGTAAATTTGGGGCAGTACTGTAGATACTTAAAAGCAACCAACGTTCATACTACTTACGTTACAACTATGTAGTACTAAGGTACAAATAGCTTTCAGATGGGTGTTAGTGCATGATGGAGGACCAAACAGGTTATTTCCTAGACCAACCTGTGTTTCCGGGGTGCTGAATGGACTTGGAAGCTCTTGGGTGCAGCAGCCGACCAGATGCTGCTTAGGAGCTTCCGTTGCATTCCTAGAATAATTTCAAGCAGAGAATCATTTCAAGCAGAGAATCATTAGCTCCACACGAGCCCTACAAGCCCTGTCAAACAGGAAATATAGAATAAGAATCAACATCAAGCCAACGTAAATGTCCTTAGCTATGCATGTGGTCCTACAATGCTGCAGTGTCCTCAACATGCATTCATTCCTCTTTGACCCTGGAGTTAATCAGCATTCAAGTTAGGCACACATGTATTTCTCAGTTTCTGGATCGCATTGTTCAGGGGATAGTGTCTAATTCATTTGAATAGAATTAATGACTTAAGAAAGGCATTTTTTTTCATAAATATTACTTTGTTGACGTTGAGGATGTTTTTTGCTGGCACATATCAAACTCAACCAAAGCGACTACTATAAGACACATTCTGCTGTGTGCTTGTTTTAGGTGGATACACACTAATAGGACAGTCTTCACTGACATGTAGGATACGCCTGCAATAAAGAAGAAAATAATGATCACTGCTTTACCACATTTTTTATATATAAACTTATGTCGACAGCTATCGTGAACTTTGGGGGGGGGTTTACTTGATAATTACCAATAAGGTAAGCCGAAATCCTTCAGGATTTATTTTATACCGTCATGGTAATAGATCATGCATCATTTGTTAAACAAGATTAACAACCTATTTTCAAATTAAATTAGGCTACTTTGTAACAGTATACAATGCTTTCCACTAATTGTATTTTCCTGAACTGGTTTTTAGATGGGATGAATTAAATCCGTAGGGTCCGATGGCTAATTGATACAAACAGGAATTGATTTTAAAAACAGATTCCTTAGTTGATGGTCGCTGAGACAGTGAATACATGCGTTATTTTTCACTGCCTAATTCCTCTCATCCTGTTTTTCTGTAGGATGAAAGAAAAAGATTTATGCTTAACATAAATGTCTACCTTTGTGAGGAAAATCATTTGTGTGACCTATTGTGTTGGGTTTCTCCAATGAGTGGGCTGAGCAAGATCATTTGTTTGTGTTTAGTCTATGTGCATCATCCGTGAATTCAGATTGATTACTGTAAAATCAACTTGATAGAGGAGGAGGATCTTGAAGGACTTTCAACAAATCTGAGTGAACACCACATTCAATGCGGCAAGAAGTACAGCAGGATCAGGATGAGCCTGTTTTCCGATCATCCTTAAGTATGATTCTCAGAAGCAGACATCCATCTTCATATTGCCTTCCATTTCCATGGGGTGTAAGATATTGGCTATCAAGTATCTCAGGGTAGTGTAGCTGCTACTGTGAAGATAATGTCCCATCTTTATCCTGAGAGACAGTCTGGCTACAGGCAGGCCAGAGGGCTTTTCATAATCCAAAACAGCAAGTTACTTCTAAATAGACCAGAGGAGCTATGCAGCCAGGTGAACCGAGGATAAGTGGCATGAATCCTCTCTTTCAGTATGATGTTTATACCTGAATTGCTCCCATTGACTTGTGAGGAAGGAAATACAAACTGTATTGATTTGAATCCACCTCCGCAGTTACTATAAGGAAGCACCTGTCCCCAATTTACTGTCTACATAAACCCAATAGCATGGCCATGTGCAGTACTGGACTAAGAAGCATCCTAAATGCGAATAACCCGTCATCGGTTCCACAGTTTGAGAATAGAACAGAGGGTCCATAAATACTTTCTCGAGGCATTGTAGACATATGAAAAAGTTCCACCTGAATTGTGTGCTAAAGTTTTAATGTGGGGGTGGGTGGTAACGTGAAGCATTGCAGCCTAGAGCACTTACTGCACAGCCTGAGGAAAACGGATGGCACAAACACAGTGTCCTGCACCATACCTAAGTGCATGGAAAGCTCTCCAGAGGCACAGGTTGTCTTTCGTTTGTTTCTCCCGGCAGAGGTGTGTGTTTCCCTTTATGCATCCTCTCAAGGTTGTCCTTAAGTTTAGCATGCTACAAAACGTTGATCGTTCAAAGCCTTCTTTTCTGGAACCTGTGTAGGTTAATGGTCTAGCTGAAATGTTTATCTCCTAAACCTGTTTATGGGGGAGTTCTTGAAGTCGGTGCATACTTTGACATTCTCAATGCCAATTAGTGCCTGAAGATCCCAAATATCATCTCTATTCAGGTCATAGAGACCGGTAACAGCCAGTCAGAGCACAGGTCTAATCTTTTTATCCAGATTCTACCTTTCTCATTGAGGCTTGTCTGCTGAAATCAATCATCAGGATGCCCCAGAATACATTGCCTGGTTTGATATCTTCCACATTTCACAGTGTTTGTGTTGTTTAAATTCAGGTTAAAACTGTTGTTTATACCCTATGTTCTAACCAAAGCTCTTGTAAGACTGAAACTGAAGAACAGCTGGGGGTTGACTTCTAAAGTGTATATGAGTGATCCGGATCCTAAACAGTCGACCACTCGATGACAAGGATGGAAAACAACAACCAGATATAGGAGGTAGATGACACCCTCAAAGCTCCCTGATTGGCCTACCGCTGATCACACCCAGTCTGGTGCTATTGTCACACCATCGCCATGATCTGTGTCAGTTCAAGGTGAACCAGACAGCTCTGTCATGTCAATTAGGCTGTTCAGGCCGGAGGACTTAGAGGAGCGTGACTCATAGATGTGGGGCCAACTAGCCATTGTTGTAGTCAGGCAGTAACAGCGGTAGTGTGGGAACAGCAGCAGCAATGAAACCTGGACTAGGTTGGTAATCCATCATGGGTCTATTTGCCCTGTCCGTCAGAGTGCTGCTGTGAGCCAAGTATACAGCTAGCAGAGAAGCTTTTTCCCTCCACATTGACTGGCAGCTGGGCTGGGCACCCACGGTCATGATGACAGTAGGACCAGGGAAAGCTGGTAGATCTACCACCAGCTGTAGATCTGCAGAGGAGAAGAGGATCAAGTTGCCTCATTGACTCATTCTTCATCTCAGGGCTCCAGAGACTTTATTTATGCAGGCTACAATGTTGCAATCCTACTAATATTCAGGGTGTATAATTCCCTGTGTATGTACTGAGGAGGAACAGCCTGTAGTGGTGTCCTCATTGGCTGTCTGAGGGGAACTAATACATCTTTTCGTGTGTCAAAAGGCAATGAAGAAATGTAGATTTTTGGGGGGGAATGGGGGCCTTGGGTAGCGGGGTGGGGGGTGGGCTGGGGTGGGGGTGGGCTGGGGTGGGGGGTGGGGGTGTTATTGCAGTGTGTAGATAGATGTGCAGATCTACAGTAGTGCTAGCTGCTTAAGATCCTCATCTCATTGTGTATTATTACTGCATATGATCTAGTCTTAAATATGACTGAAGTTCTGGAAAAAACAAAGTGAAAAGATTTAGAAACGTGTAGAAAAGAAAGTGTATCATGTAACACTATCATCGACTTTTCTGTGTTTCACTTACACTTGCTCCTCAACAGTCGCAATGGATAACATAATCACATCTGCTCTCAGAGCCTAGATAGCTGTTTGAATCATAACTAGATAAACAAAACTCAATCTAACTGTAGCACAGACACACTCTTCCTTGAGGTAGCTTGATCATGTTTTCGGATGTTTTCCCCATGGCTGCTGCTGTTGGACAAGCCTCCAGATTGTACTGTGATACAATAGGGGTCTATACAGTGGAAAAAGCCATTCCATTATGGTTGGTTCTATTTGTAGATGGAGCACCGGAGTTACACAGGCTGTAAACATTGTGCTGGATGGGAAGAGTGATGCAGTCCCATTGTAGTCCCAGCCATGTCCCATTGTACCCAAGCTGAAATCCGTACTGAATTTTCAATTCTATGGTAATTCAGACCAACAATCTTCCATCTCCTACATGGGCAAAAACCAAAGCACAAAGACGCCCTTAACCCAAGTATCAACTGAGTTACTGTCATTGTGTTTTGAAAAGCGGCCTTTAATGGGATTCACTTGCAACTGGCACATGTCTGTGTATGTGTTTATGTGTGTGTGTTCAGTGGCTTAGGTATCCTGCATTGTTTGGCCTTTCTGTTGTGGCTAATTTTGTTATGAGGTTATCAAAGAGGATTATGGTATCAGTGTAATTATGTCAGTGTGTGCATCCGAGCATATGCATTGTTGTGACATATTTATTGTATCATAATGTTATCAGTTTGTATTAAGAATAATAACCATGTTTATAGATACATTACTTACATTGTCCATTTCATAACATATCAGTAAATTGTAAACCCCTGTATTATTTTAGTTACAATAGGTCTACTGTAGTTTTAAGTGAATCTACATTATTGTTAGATAATGATATTACTATGGTGTTACTACAAGTATCTTGAAATTATTCATGTCAGTTGACATTGTCATAGTAAGTGTCAGAAGATGTCGAAGAAAGTTTGTTTTTCTCAAGCGTGGTGTTTCAGGTGTCACCTTGTGACTGTATTGCTGCCAGGAAGAGACCACAGCCAGAGAAATCAGCCTTCCATGTGAGGAGCCAATAGGGGAGAGCTTTATGCAAATGAGCCTTGCCAGAGAGCTCACAGGTGTACCACGGGATATTCTTCAGACGTCCCAAGGAGCTTCGGAGAAACAAGAAAGTAAGAAGTTGTACAGAAAAATACAGAACAGTGAAACTCATTTAAAATGTATGAAGGCCACGGATGTTTCCAGCACTCTAAAATTGGTTGATCTTCTGGAGCTTCCCTTGGCAGCAGCACATGATGCGGCAGATTACTCAGCACACGAGAAGGCCGACTGTACTACTGTACAGAGTGGCACAGTTTCAGAGAAGCTATTTTGCCCTGGTTTTTCAGACCTCTTCTCAGTGTTCTATAGGGTCACACCAGTCTGATCTCCAAAATCAGAAACTCGAACCGTTGTTCTCTAAGACAGAAAAACTCAAAAATCTTATATTATCATATTTAAATGCTTTCATATTTACAATTCCTCGCTACTGTATGTGTAGGTTTTGTGACAGCAATTAACAAAAATTACATTAAAAAGCCACAAGCTTGTAAGCTCCTATTCTAAAAGCAGAACAGTAATGGCCGAATGCTGCGTCACAAAAACATTTCCAAACAAGACAATGGATCATCTAATGTCTCTCTCTGATTCCCACTGACTGAAGGAAGGAACGGCCTCAATTGTGCATTTAGAAATGCATAAAGACTGAGGTTTTCCATCTAATGTGCCTCAGAGGGTCCACATTAGCCGGACATCTCTGGGCTGTTCCATTAAAAACACCATCAAAGTTAGATAGTGCTGGGGAAAGTTCAAGCATATTAGACTCTCTCTCCAATCAACCCCAATGCAAACAGCTGAGCTTTTTTCTGGACACGAATCAAGAGAGAGTAGACTCAGTGTCGTTCATTATTAGCATTACATCAAGCCATGATGAGTGTCCCTGCATTTTCAAGTTCACTTACTTGACCTACTCCATTGAGTATCATTGAGTGATATAGAAGTGCAAAATATGATATACCACCTCTATGACAGCCTATTAATACAGTTTGGCATGGCTTGCATTGCTGCAATCCAAAATATGTGTTTTTGCAATTGGGTATTAGATGGATTTTCTGTGCACTGAACATAGCAAACCGTTGGGTTGAGTTGAAGCACAAAATCATAATCACACATTAACTTTCACCTACTACAGATATCACCACCCCCCCACCCCCATCCAACGCCTTCGCCTGCTTGTTTCCCCAGGGTGGCTGGCGGGTCTGTGTCCAGCGCCTACCATGGCTGCAGGTCCAGATGCTGCTTGTCTACCCCCCCCCACTCCCCGTTGCAAGTCACGTATTTTTGTAAATGTTGTTGGGCTTATGTGCTGAGGTTTTTGACTGTTCCCACACTGTACTCCTCTAGGAGCATTGTCTGGGTGTTGCCTTTTTATCTCCTCCTCTCTCCTCATGTTATGCTGTAACTTTCTAGTTGGCGCCGAAAATGGCTGCCTAGGTAGGCTCTCCTGCCAAAGTAAATTCCTTGTCTGTGCAAACTTTCATGGCGAATAAAAACCCATTCTGATTCTGATTCTAAGGAAAACCTCTGAGGTAGCCGGGCCAGTATCAGACTTGCTCCACCAACCACTCTCAGCTACACAGGCTGCTGTTTATTCAGTAGATTTCACTGCCTCCTCCTGATGTTTAACTGCATATGTAATGACTCTGCTGTTGTTGTTTTACCCCGTGAACAATGTGTTGTGTAATCCTGCAATATCTTAGAGGTGAAACCAAGGACAGGATCATATTTACAGGGAGTTTTGATATATTCTAACCTAGTTCATTTTAGTCTAATCTATTCATATTTTGTTCTTTTTTTTGTACTCTGTGTTATGGCACATTTAGGTGGCACTCTGCTGAATTAATAGACCATGTACCAAATAAATAGCAAACCATAAATTCATGCATGTTTAGCCTTCCACTACCATAGCAGGTTATTAATTGGAAATGAGGAAAATATAGCATTTCTTAACATTACCTGGAAATATATTCTGAGTAGTATAAATGTGTGGTGTTGTAGTGAGCGAGGTAAATATGGAAACGCTAGTGTTCTTTTCTGGAATTGCGTGAAGTTTTATATTTGGCCACAACAAGATTCATGTTCACAGATATGCTTAACACATAGAACTATGCCATCAATGTGGCTTGTTAAAAGGCTGCCTTCTGGAACACATTTGGGTAGCTCATTTACGGAGGATACATACAGATTATTTGTTTTGATTTTTCAGTTAATAAGATATTGATTGAGAAGAAAGGATCTTAGATAAATCCCAGCTATTCAGCTTAGAAGATCCATTCTGTCTAAAGAAATAGGAGTAATTGTTTTGGACATGCTATGGTGAACCAGTTATGCCTCAGAAGCATGGACAGTACATCCACAGAACTATGATCGACAATATCCATTAGTTCTCTTTTAGTAGAAAGCTGCATATTTGGATAGATGAGTTGCATGCAGTGCATTGGTCCAAAATGCATATGGAAAGCTTTGAGTTATTCTACCTTTTAGTAGGTCAGAGATGGCTGAAGGACAGAGACAAGTGCTTGATCATCTCTGTGACTCTAGCCAGCAGTAACAAACCATTAACAGGAACATGTATTTTACATGCCATCCGTTCCCTTTGTCACATATTTAGGGAATCAAATAAATTGGTGACGATGTTGAATACTGACTTTCTGAAAAAGACACACAAATATAAGGCAGCCCCATCTGCTGTTTTGCAGCTATGTGACTTCATCCTTTGTTAGGTCTGCCTCCTCTGGCAGAATGAACATGGTTCCCTCACTATGTCACTTCACATCAGGGTCCTTAGAGAGCTTCTGCCAGAGCCTACCTGAACAGGCCTCGTGTCCCTCTGAGAGTCCTGGTCCAGCCCTGACTCCCTGCTGATCACATCCAAGCAGCCTGACAAGGACAAGCCGGGGGAAAGGAAACAAAGAAAAGGGGAAAAAGCGGGGAGGGAAACAGGCGAGTCAGTCACACACAGGTCAGGAGACGTTGGTCCTTTGTCCTTGGGTCACACAAATGCAAGTTAACCCCTTTGTGACGGGGTTAAGCTGGACGTACAGTACGGAGCCGAGCGCTGTGCTGCCATCTGGGTGCTTGGAGATCGCGGAGAGAGAGAGAGACAAAGGGCGAGAGAGGATGATCGTGGGGGGTGGAGTGGAGGGGGGGGGGGGGGGGGGGAAAGACACTGGAAAGAGAGGCTGAAAGAAGACAGGGAAAGATAGATACGTTTTTTACAGCAGGAACGACTGGGCAGAGACTGCAAGAGGGACATGAGCAGTTTGCTTAATCACCAGCATTTTCGTAAAGGACCTCCCCATCTGCATTACTCTCTGTGCAAACACATTAGCAGAATAAATGGGTTGAGACAGAGCACTTTTAGAGGAGAGCGGGCTAGTTTCCCAATCTGGGGGAAATCATTAGCTTTTGCCACATTTGTTCCTGCTTTAGTCTCCCTTTACTATCCCCTTTAAGATCAAAATGAGTTGGTTTAGAGACCAAGTGTCTTGTCTTTTTTTTTTGGGGGGGGGGGGGACGAATGTGTGCTATACTTGGTGACCTTCTACATGCTGTGGTTTCTACGGCCATATTGACTGTGTGCCGTGTTATTCAGTTGGAGTGGAGAATGTCTTGGGACACATCAGCGACCCCCTCGTGATGCAGGATCTCTGTGTTGACTTCCCCCTAGAAAGTGGAAGCTGCAACATGGTTCCCCTCTCCCCTTTAACCCTTTAGAGCTGCATACAAACGTGTCGAGAACTGAGAACTAATAATAGGAATTAAGATTTTTGTCCGGGAGCTTCTTTATAATCGGTAGACAAGGCGAGACTGTTACTGTGGCTCCTGGATCAAGATATTTCCCCTCTAGTACTGGGAGAAAGGCCAGCGAGCAGGCTTGGAAGTCATCAAAAGCACATAAAAGAGACAGTTCCACAGGATTACCAAGGAGATGGGTTCGACGTGATAAAAGCCTCATAGTTTAGGGATAGAGAGAGTGATAATCTTCACAGTAATTAAAAGAATATGACAGAATTTGAAACAGTGCAAGTTCCACGGTATTATGTACCCATTAAACATGTGTGCCCAGCCTCCACGCTGCATACACCAGCTGTATGTACTAGAAACACTCACTTACTGTGATTCAGCCCCCATCTGTTCCTAGATGGAGCATCTTGTGTGAGTTGGGTTATGTCCGGATGTGGTTGATTAGCCCTGATGCCGGCCTCAACCTATAATAACAGAGCCTCTTCTCTGGTCCCCTCCTCCTTCTCCTCCGGGCCGACGGTAAAGATGGTCAGGAGTGGGAGGGAAAACTCTGAGTCAGCCAGAATCCCCACAGCTCCCTCTCTCCCCCGCTCCACCCTTCCACATCCTTCCTCTGACAGACTAATAAGGCCGTAATTAACACCTGGACACTGACAAACCTGATAAACGGTAAACAAAAAAAAGAGATTGCTTTGGGAAAATAGGGGCTTGTTTTCCTCTCCGCTGACTAACACCTGCATATTAAGAGCTGTCGTTGTGTGAAAAAGAAAGAGAGATACATACGATACATTCAGAAAGGAGAAGTGTCCCCGTCTCTTAATTCTCCCAGTCTCGCGGCTTTGTGTCAGAGACAGAAACTAGAGGACAGGAATACTTCTGGCACAGGCACAGATATTTTGAGAAAGCGTTAACGGTTGTTCATCCCTGGCACAAGTAGAACAAAGTCTTGAATGTTGCATGTGAGCCTGACTTCTCCCCAGTAACTTTCCTCAGTCTTTGTATTTTTTCTGCATTAAGGCATCTATCTACATGTATATCCATAATTGGTCAGATTATTATAATATGAGTATGGGAGAGAGGGCCTCCTGTCCTCTGTTTCAGGGCGTCGGGAACCACTAATTGCCCTGTGTGTCCTTTAGCAAATGTCTTCAATGTTGAAGCTGTCTACCGCTTGATCTTGTCTTTTTAAATTTGCACATCTGCGACAAGTGTGCTCATCAGTGCTCTGATTGTTCTGTGAAGAACCATCTCTCCTCAACGAGTTCAAAGGAATCGGGGAGAAATACCAAAATAAGGAGATGTATAAAACATGGGGGACCGGGTTTGGGATTAATATGGGCTTTCCAAAGGCTAGCCTGGAACATGCTGATGAAGAGGGAGATATCGAACAGGGACGAAATCCTCAGTTTAATCTGCCGTCTTGGGTGGCTTTTTGCAAGGCTTGAATGGATGTACTTCTAGGGCTCATTGAGGTGTCCAATCGGAAGACATTGATCAGACCTTCACTTTCTGATTGGCACCTTGCCCTTCCTGTTTGCTGATGGACAATAGCCATACCATGGGCATCCAGGTCTTCGCGGCCTTGACGCAGTCCACCAAGTTACAAGGCTTTTCACTTATCCTGCTTGTGAAGTCCTGAAGCTTGAGAATCTGTCAACACTTAGGGTGACCCTCCTGAATGCGTCTTGATCTAGCCGCTCTGCCCCCAGGCTCAGAAGGGTCCTTCGGTAGGGTCGGGAGACCAGTTCCTCAGGGTAGACGCCACGCCACCCCTCGCTGGTCGTCCCGATTCGGCTCATCGACTCGTTCCGAGTTTCGCCATCTTTTGAGTAGAAAAGGGAGAGTATTGCTTTTCTGCCTTCGGGGCCTCAGATGGAGAGGTGCGTAGAAACTGTTCCATTATCCTCGATCTTCTTTGTTTCCACTATGTGTAGCTGCTGCCAGTTGAAGCATGAATTTGATTGTTGTGGACAGGCTCACCTACAGTAGGACAGGCCATGGAGGATGTGTGGTGCAGTAGGGGTCTGAGTAGTGATACAAGACCTCAGGTCACAGTATCATTAGTGTCTGCAATGTTAAGAATTTCACCGATTTACATAGCGGACGTAAACAGGATACCGCAGGCAAAAGAGCTTAGCCCGCAGGCTGTTTTACATAACCAGCAACTCAAATACTCCATGGGAGACACATAGTGAAATGCTTCTCTAAATGGACTTCCCACAACATTCCTGAACTTTCCATGGAATCAAAATTGGCTAATGAGGGTAAAATGTGCCGACAGCGGGACTCCTCAGTGGACAGAAGAGGGGTGGAAAAAGCCGAGAGGCCGGAATGATGTCATCAGCAAATTGTCTGTCCTTGCTGCTTCTCATTACGGCACACTACAGGCCTGTCTTTGCATCTTTCTCTCTGTCGCCCTCTTTTTTGCTGGCTCGCTTTTTACTTGGCCACAGATTTGCTCTCTGAAGATCCCCCTTAAGTTTGTCCAGTCAGTGAACCATTGATCTCTGGCGGTTATGGCGTTAGTCATTGACTTTTGCTTCCTTGGAGAGAAGGGCTGTGCTACGGGAGGGGTGGGGGGGGGGGGGGGGGGTAGAAGGGGTAAAGAGCCAAGAAAGGCTTAGTGAGAAGCACTTGATGTCCTTGGTAAAACATGGATGAGTCCCATGGGACTGATCTTTGACCTCGGTTCAACCTTCTGTGGTTGAAAATGTATATAGATTACATGTGTCTCCACAACAACATGCATGTGAGTGTAGGAGGGAGAACGAGAGTAGGTTGTCATGTTTTCCCTGTAGTGTGTGTGTGTGTGTGTGTGTTGCTAATCATCGTCAGTTGTTTTGTTGTCCCTCCTTGTGTGTGGGATCGTGCTGGCAGAGATGTCGCCATTTTCATAAGCCTTTGCCTTTGTGCCTTTATAAATGGGTAAGGTGAGAATGGCGACGAGTGATTTGGCTGTCGGGAGTACAGGAGCGCACTGAGAGGGATAGACTGGTGGTGGGGGACCTTCACTTTGGTGCTGCTTCCATCTCCTTTGTGTCTCCAGCAGATCTTCCAGGCGTCTGTCCCCGGGAGACCATATGACACATCACAGCGGAGGAGGAACACGGACGCGCTTCTGTGATTAGAGACGGGAAAATTCAGTTATCCAGGCTCACCAGCTCCTCCCCTTGTCTGCTCTCTCTCCTTCTCAATCCCCGTTTTATATCTCCTCTGGCTTTCTTATCTTTTTCGCTCACTCTCTCTCTAGTTTCTCTTGTCTCTCGTTCTACATTTATCTCTCTCTTTTTTTCTCTCTCTCTCTCTCTCTCTCTCTCTCTCTCTCTCTCTCTCTCTCTCTCTCTCTCTCTCTCTCTCTCTCTCTCTCTCTCTCTCTCTCTCTCTCTCTCTCTCTCGCTCTCTCTCTGATATATAAATTTCATTGAATTAATTAAACACCCTGCTGTCATCGTACATAAAGCAACTTTAATGAGCAACACCTACACCTTTTTTGCTGGCTGGCTTATATAACAGACTTATGTAACATAATTAAAAGTTGCTATTTTCGAACCTTGCAATAAATATATTTACTTTTCTGTTGCCAACTGTGAGTCTCAATTCAGACGTCTTAAGCCTCTTTTATTGCTTGACTATCAGCATGGTGAGGATAATTTTTAGTTGACATCACAGAAACACCCCCTTCTTTAAATTGGGAGTGAGGCCTTATCAAGGGAAGAAACATGTTTTCTTCCGTTTACAAAACCCTTAATTTTGTTCAATAGTTTTTGGAGTGTTGTGTAGGTATGGAGTGGCACTATTTACAGTCCGACAGACAGCACTGTGTAACATAATTACAAATTGCAGATGTGTGCCTTAATTGGGTGCATACCTGACTGTCTTAGTCCCTGGGGAAGTTTACCCTCAGGGGAGAAACCCTGAGAGCGGCCCCTGCTTCAGACAGGGTTCAACAGTGGACACAGAGACCAACACCTGGGCAGTGGTCCAACCCAGAGTCTGGCATGGTTAACTTGGCTTCACCTTGGCCAGTGCACGGTACCAGCACAGCTGAGGGCTGTGTATCTATCGCTCTGCTGTAAATCACCATGCTAAGCTACAAGCACTGCGATCTAACCTTACCCTCACCTGGCTTATTCCCTCTCACAAGGTTTTTAACACATAAACAATATATCACTCCCACTAGGGGCTTTTCCAGGTTTGATTCACGTTCAGCCTTCTTGGACTCTCTGGATCGTCAAATGCAGGATTGTGAAAATGCTCCCTTCTGCTTACCCACATATCTCAATGCCCCCAGAATGATGGCATGTTATTTAACTAAGCTTCTCTGTTATAAGCTTGCTCTATTATGAGAAAAAGCTGCTTGTTAAGGCAAAATCTGTAATGTGATCATCAGAGCATAGCATTCACCCTCTGTTTAACCCTGAGTTATGTATTACAACAACAAGGACACATCTGCATTTTCAGCTGGAACAACATGTTTTTTATATTATATTAGTATTATATTATGCTGACATACAGTAATGGTTATACATTGTAGTTCAATTGTTTTAAATGACTGTAACATCCGATCTAAAATTTGCTTTGCATCAGATCATATTGGGTTGAGTCATGTGGTGGGCTTTTCAATTAGCAATCATCATCGCAGATTCCGACTTCCTAGAGTACCAGCCAATACAAGGAGAGCAAAAGCATAACCTGGTGATCAATTGGTGGCAGACTTGTGTCACGATTTGTTTTGTTTTTCTCTTCAGGTAAAGTATCACACAGGAAAAGCATATATTTTTCAAGTCAAGTGTGATGAGGTGCAGCCCATTTGACGGCAGATGAACATGGAACGATCGCCTGGTGAGAAACAGAGAGCGCAGACATCAGTCTGTGGCAGCATGAGGTCAGCTGATTAGCTTATCTGCATGCAGATTAAATCACTCCTGCTGTTGTTCTGAACTTCCTCCGGTCCTCTCGGCACATGCCTATCTCAAAAACATTAGTGGAAGCACTTGTAAACTGCTGTATATAACATCATAGAATATGAAAGGAATCGAAAAAACTATATATAGACATGGTGAAGCCAACAATGGACAAACTGGTAAAACAATAGATTTGGGGGAAACGAAAAAGTGATAGAAAAGGAAGTGTCTGAGAGAAAAGGGACAGAGAGAGAGAGAAGAGAGAGGAGAGAGAGAGAGAGAGAGAGAGAGGAGAGAGAGAGAGAGAGAGAGAGAGAGAGAGAGAGAGAGAGAGAGAGAGAGAGAGAGAGAGAGAGAGAGAGAGAGAGAGAGAGAGAGAGAGAGAGAGAGAGAGAGAGAGAGAGAGAGAGAGAGAGAGAGAGAGAGAGAGAGAGAGGAGGAAGCCGACTTTAGAGAGAAGGAGGGACAAGTTGAACAGAAAGGAGAACCTCAGCATCCTTTCCATAATTCATCAGCTCATCTCACTGCAGAGCCCAACAGGGGGAGATGTTGCGATGTTTGGCTGTGTTGCACACGTACCACACATAAGGTACACATACCAGCTAATACTGTCACACCAGCCAGGGCAGCAGAGGATGGTAAAAGACTGCAAAGCATGTGAACTCCCAAGGTGGCGGACGAACAAAGCCTCTGTTTCTGCCTCTGCCTTAGTCTCTGCCTCTGCCTGCACCCCCCCCCCCCCCCCCCCCCCCCCACCCACCCCCCACCCCCACCCTTCACTGTATCGGATTGGACACAGATAGAGCTGTTCCGCCCCTTGAAATGCCTCCTTCTCTGGGACTGCCTGACATTTAGGTGCTTCTAGCCTGGATTGAGGTTTGTTCTTCGGTTCTGGCCATGGGTGTCTGAGATTTCCTTTGAAACTGGATATTCATATTTCAAAAAAACACAACAAAACCATTAAGTTCGAAGGAGATATTTAATAAATAAATACTGCATTCAGTAATGAAAAACAAATGTTTTTTTTTTTTTTCGAATCATGAAAAACTAATCATGTCTGGGAGAGGGGTTATTGTGAGGTGATATGAAGTCTTATTTTCTGTTAAATTATTAACACGCGACCGGTTGCCATGCACCAAGGGAGTCAACTATTACTCATTGGCACTGCAGTGTTAAACCTCTCAGCATAGAATGATCATGCTGTACATCAACAATGTGGTTGACCAGTGATATATTTTAGGGAGTCAGGTGGCTGAGCGGTGAGGGAATCGGGCTAGTAATCCGAAGGTTGCCAGTTCAATTCCCGGTCATGCCAACTGATGTTGTGTCCCTGGGCAAGGCACTTCACCCTACTTGCCTCAGGGGAATGTCCCTGTACTTACTGTAAGTCACTCTGGATAAGAGCGTCTGCTAAATGACTAAATGTAAATGAATATACTAAATAATGTAATACTTAATTTGGCTAAAATGCATTACCTCTATTTTGGTGCCATGTTAGTTATTTGTTAACATGGACTCCTTTGGGATTTTTTCCATGCTGCAATGACTGGTAGGAATTGAGGAAAAGCTAAATTGTGTGAGTGAAAGATAACGATTTACACAATAATGGTTTGGGACCCTGCCTTTAACACCGGCACAGTATAGCGTTTAAGGTCAAAGACTTCAGCCAAAGGGAAAGGGACTATTCTATTCCGTTTTCTACTTCTGTATTATGTTCCTTTGTGTACATTGGGATACAGTTGGAGTGTGTTCTCAGGCTGTGGGTCTGTTGGGGCTAAGGCTACGGCAGGTTGACCTGTGATTGACAGCAGATCAGATAGGAGGCTGACAGGGAAGGCGAGGGGCATTGCTATCTCCTGGCTTCTTCACCGCCAACTCTGACTCTCCGCCTGGCCCTGTCCGGCCTACTGAGAGGTGCACACTCACCCCTCACGCGCCCCAGTGGGTGGGGAGAGGTGGGGTAATCCAATATGGCTTTGAACGCTGTCCAGAAAAGACATTAGAAAGTTCTTACCTAAATCTATTACGCTTTATCGAGACTGTTAGCTTTCCGCCCCAATTGAATAAAAGGAGCGGGTAATTGTTCTCACGTAAGATAAACAGCCATCCTACCTGTCTGAGATGGAAAATGGTTGAGAGGATGACTTAAGCTAAGGCGTGGATCCATTATGGGGGGGGGGGGGGGGGGGGGGGTTATCTAATGTGGAGGGGAAGCTACATCTTCCACAACCAGCCACACTTTTCAGCCAGACAGAGACATAGTAAATTGGACCTGATGCATATTTGATCAACTCTGACAGACAAATCACAATCTAATATACACTGCAACCTGCCTGCTTTATTTCTCATTCGACACAAGTGTGAAAAATGACTGTACAGTTCAGACATATTACTCAAGCTACGGTGAAATTGACCTCTACATGCTAGCGAAGGAGCGATGTGTAATCGAAAAGATCCCTTAATGAACAATTTTCCTTTGTGATAGGTCTCTCAGGCGTGATATTATACTGCATGTGGTTTATGGAACTGTTACAGACCAACCGAGTCATAAAACACTAGAGCAACATCATCTGCAATTTACTTGTTAAAAGGCTTGTTCTCACACTGAATGGTATAAGGAACTTGGGTCTATGAAGTCTGAATCTGTAGGCCTGCCTCACGCTGAGCTCACGACTGAATTAGACTCACAACACCAGAGTGGATTTGCCAAAACAGACAGTCAGTCGTGTCTTGCACAACATAACACGGTTTGTCATCAACCTTTTGATGTGAGGCCATTCAGTAGACATTGTGACCGTTTTTTTTGCTGGCTGTCTTGCCATTAGGGCTGAATACGGCATAATAACCGCCTTCACTTTGACTCTGGTCTCCCTGCCGGTGACAGGACTGTTGGTGGAGGTGTCGACTCGGAGCCTTTACCTACGTGTGGCTGTCTTCGCCCCAGCACTGCAGCCCCGCCACAGCGTTGGCCCAGCTGGCAGGCTGTGTGGAGCCCAGGGGATGCCGCCCCTCGACAAGCCTCCTCCGGCTGCATCTCTCACGGGGTCTTTGATGGTCGCTGAGTGTGGGAGCGAAGCCTAACCTTTCCCCCAGCTCCTGTGCACATGGTGGGAAAGAGCCAGAGCATATTTACCAAGCATGACACATACACACGTTAGCACCTACCCCAGTGGAACTGTGCTGGTTAACACTTGATATTGTTCATTCTCACTCTTTTCAAAAAGGGCCCAAGTGTGATATTCTTATGTTCCAGCTGATGGTTGAGACATGGAAAGGCTTGCTATTGAACTGTATTTAACGGTTGTAATTCATGGGGCCGCCGTTGCTATTGCCTACGGACGATTTATAGAATGCACAGTTTGTACAATTACCAATAATAGTCATATCGATAAGTTTACATGCCGTAATCATTTATTCATTGTCATTCAGGCGTTCCAAATCAATATTACATTACTCACATTGCAGCATGTTATGAACAAAGCCCTAACCTTCACATTAGACATAACAGAACTTTCACTCTTGCACTCCTACCGCAATTTACCGTATCATGTAAATACTTTTGAAAATGATGTTTATAATAAAATGTATTCATTTAAGTACATTGGGTATCATGTGCTTTATGGAGTCAGGGAGCTGAGCGGTTAGGGGATCGGGCTGGTAATCAGAAGGTTGCTGGTTCGATTCCCAGCCGTGCAAATTATGTTGTGTCCTTGTGCAAGGCACTTCACCCTACTTGCCTTGGGGGATTGTCCCTATACTTACTGTAAGTCACTCTGGATAAGAGTGTCTGCTAAATGTAAATGTCTAAATGTATTCACCATTCACAACTTTCTTTGGGCTACGGAGAAGTCCTGGCCAGCTGTTCTGATGTCCATTTGAATAACACACTCCCTACTGAGGGCATATGAGGCCTTGGAAGAATATCTAAGCTGAAAGGAGAAATTCCCCGTGATCTACCTTTGGGAAGGGAGATTATACCTGCTTAACATCAAGCAGTCAAACACTGTATGAGAGCAGCAATGAAATCAGCCTGCTGACGTTTCCTATAATCACAAGTGAGAGGTTAGGAGCAGAAGAACACCATTGCTCACTCACAAAGCATAGGAGAAAGTTGCAAGCCTGGCAGAAACAGACAGGCTGAAGCAATAACATTGGCACAGTCAGAAGTGGACATGCACTGAGAGGGTGTACATTGACTTTTATTGTATCAAGGTATACTGGCTCACAACAGTATTGTCCAGTGGCTTGATGACAAGTTCTATTTCCACACTGGTGTGCAGTTTTCTTATTGCTTTGAGGTAAACCATGGCTGACAGATTGGACATGGTCCAGTGACTCTTGGACCACAGACCCATGTACAGGAAGAAGAACTGGGGAGGCTTACTGGTTTATGTGGACATTTCATTATCGAGGCCTTCACTGGTGACACTGGGCTTCCTCCACCCCTCGGTACCTGCGAGGAGAACATATGGGTTATGTCACCCCACCCCTTATCTGTCCCTCTTCAAACTGAGGAACTAAAGACATTTATCTGTGTTTCAGGTGACAACCGTCATTTCCGGATTATACATGTAATGTCATTCACTTGTCAAAGGACAAGTGAATGACAAGGGGCAATAAATCCCAAACTGGAATGGGAGGTGTGCAGTACTTGGCAGGTAGAGTGAGTCTCGTATCAGCTGCCGTGGAGGAGTCTGTGGAGAGGCAGAGCAGCAGGTGCATGCGTGAGGAGAGCACAGGTGCACACCCTCCAAGGGAAGAGTTTACAGCCACCTCCTGATGAAAACCTCTCTGACAGCATGCGACACACGTTCCAACCCCCCTTGTTCTTGTTGTTGCTTTATTTGATTGAGTGGCTTGTGGGACATTTGTTCTCATTACATTAATTTGAATACTTTATTCATTTTAATACTATATTAGTTTCTAATTTTCTGAAAATAGCGTATCTTTTATGGCACTGGTAATGACAACATGCATGTTGTGTCGGATTTGTACAGGTGACCTACACCTCTGTAGAATATTTACTGTACAATATTTAAGCTGGAATCTTGTGGGACTTCACACACAGAATCCAAATATAAATCATAAATAGAATTCTTAAATAAGAACTCCAAATTGTGAGCACTCAGTCAGCATAATGTTAACCTATTAGCATATCGAGAACTGATCTATACGTTAATGATGACTGAAATGGGTTACCCTATAATAAGCTGTTTGGTTGCATGGCCAATGAAAATGCTTTTGGAAGCAAGTCTGTTCTATGGAGTTTGACTGAAAAATGATGTCCCTGTCATAACTGCTGACTCTCTGTTTCTCTCAAAGCTCTTTGTTCCTCATGTCAATCTACCAGGGAAAAATTAGTGGTTAATGTAAGGTTGAGATAATGGCCAAAATCCCATCTTTAATCTCCAAAGAAACTGATAAATCCATTAAATGGATTTGCAATCTGTCTTTAACTTAAGAGGCAGGCCTTCAAAGGAATGGATCTTACACAATTCAAGTAGAACACTACCGTACATAGTTTGATTGAAATTGTATTATCTTAGTACCGGATTTATGTCACTGTACTACACTCCAGTGTTGATTTAACCATTTGTTGCAATGGAAACAGATTTGTCTTCGGCAGTGTGGTTGTATCTAAGGGGAAACTCCCTGCCTTAGAGCAGCTAGCATAGCACAAGCACATACAATAACAAGGCAGGGAATATAGAATAAAATACCCCCCGGAAGACAGGAATAATTAAAAACTTAAATTGATCTGCAGTATGTCATAGTTATACACCTCATTTGTTTGCAATACTTTTTACACTTCCACTATTTTCATAAATACATTTAATTGAATTATTACATTGTTGACGTTGACAAAAAGAAAATCTGCATACCCTAACCTTGCCATCATAGTTGGAAAGGTAAAAAAATGTTTGATATTATATATTTTGTGTGATTTGGAAGTGACTACTCTTACTGACCTTATGAAACAATCTGAGTCATACCTACTGGCATAATCAGTATAATACAATTATTTGCCTGCATGTACAAATACACTTAAAAAGATATACTGTGTGTGCGCATGAAAAATGAATTAAAGTGTAATCTGATTTGACTACAAGCATTGCCTGAGACTATTTTTGAATTTAGTGATGAAATTGCAATGATTTTCCAGGTCAGTGATCAAGTAAAAGTTTTGTTTCTACATATACACACAGTGTGATGTTTTTGTTATGATTAACCTGAACATAGCCACTAGACATCCGTGTGGATGTCAGACCGCTGAAACATAATATAAAACTCTTTAACATCTCACATGTTGCGTACTTAGTGGAAATGACATTGTGGACAGCGCTCAAGGCAATACAGGGAAATTGTGTTAAAACCATTTATTGGGCCAAAATAATTTTGAAAAAAGACTGATTTAATCTAAGGGGCTTCCTGGAAATGATATTTTATGCCCCAATAGTTTCTGCATAATCTTTCATTTTCCTGGAGTGGTTGTATACCTTTCAGCATCACTAGTTCTGACATTGTTGACAAACAAAATCACTCAATCTTTCATGAATGCAGGGCTGACAGCTTTGGATAGGACATCCCATTGTATTTACTCAGAACAAATACTAATGGTTAAAGCTTGATACCCACATCTCTCTCAACCTTTGGTCTGAATTACCTTATTTATGAAATAGGTATTTGGTTCTTTGTAATTCTTGTATTATTGGGGAAAAACCTCACAACATTTAAGCTGCTTGTAGCTAAATTTGATACAGTTCCTTATAACTACACATAAATGTGGGAAAAATACCTCCCAGTTCAACGTATAGGCAGCAGGACATTAGAGAGTAAACCAAACCCCAAGGGATATCAAAGAATTCATCACATCCTTCAAAGCATTGTAGTAAATCAGTGAAGTTGGGGGCACGTGACACCCTGATGACATCACGAACATGCATATTCTTTTGTGTGTGTGTTTTTTTCTCGGGATTTGCGTTTTTATGTATGAATGTGTCCCAGTTAGGAATTACTGAGATGGTAAACCATGTTAAAGAAAAACACACTTGCCCGTAAATTACTTAAATGCGCAGCATTAATAACAAGTAGACTTGCGAGGATTTCAAGAACACTTGCGAGGATCTTAAGGAACAAATAGAAAACAGTAAGTGCGGTGCCAGAAGACAACAAACTTAACTAGGTTTTTTAAAGATAATTTTTCAGAAAGTGATAGTTTTCTTTATAACTGTCTGATGACTGAGATTAAATGTAACCTATGCGTGAACCAGCGTCCATTTTTGACATGAACACATTTTCGTCATACCGAAGCCTCCGACGCAGTTCCTGACGAGACCACCGTTACCACAGGCTAAAAATCTGGGGGAGCTGTCCTGTGTGCTGAACAGACGTGCTACATTGTGGGTGCTGTCCGTGGTGCTGACGAGTAGCCTACGCTCTGCCGCATCACTCATTTGAGTAAAGATGACATTTGCCGCCTATCATGTGCAATAGCCTACAAGCCTGTCAAATAATTAAAACCGGTTAGAGTGCAACTAAATCAGTAGCCTATAAACCCCATAGGACCTTGGCATACATCTTATCGATTACCTTCAATCAGGACATCACACATGACACTCACTTCAGAGTGATTTTATAAAAAAAAAAAACATAAACCTGAACTTTATATGTTTCCTTAGCTATGCTTCCGCTTGGTGAAACCACGCATGTGTTGCTCCGTGCTGCAGCAACGTGCATCAGTTCCTCTTTGACCCCAGAGTTAATCTGCATTCAGACTGGGCACCAATGTATTTGTCAATTGTTGGATTTTATATTATTCGGGGGCTTCAGTGCCCATTTAGTTTAATTGGATGATAAAATCTGAAAGTCGTTTTTGTCAGTAATAGCGATATTGTGTCATTTTCCTCAGTACCACCGCAGGTCTACATTTTCCAAAGCGAATGCTAACGGGACCCGCTATGCTATGTGCGTATCGTAGGGAGGATACAGAGTAAATAGAGAGACACGTCCGTCTGCAATAAAGAAGAAAAGAAGATGGTGATCACTGCTTCTCTAAATTTAGCATATATATGCTCGACAGTGATGGCGAAGCCTTCGTTCCCTGTTAAACTCTTTCTTTGGGTGTTTTTACTCGCCAATCTCCCTACAAGGTAAGTGGAAAATGTTCAAGATATATTTTATTCCTGTCACTACATTGTCAAAATCCAGCGTTTTGGCACACTTGCTACTTCAAAGAAAACAGGCAATATTCTAAATAATTTTCTACATATAGGTACAATGTTTAATAATAATAATTGTCCTGTTTGTACTCGCTAGTCTTTGAGTTAAAATAAATCTGCTTGTTGGGTTGGCGCGTAACAGAACCGAGTCTCGATTTGGCTACGTGTAATGGAATGCATTTCACACATCTATCAGTTGACAGGTTGAATATGTGATGCTGTCTTAATCTCCAAGTCTGTTTTGTTGATTATAACTCCACATATCTCTTTTCATTTATATTTTGTAAGAGTATCACAGAAAGCAGTGGATCCCTTGCAGCTAAAGATGACGTTCAGATGGCTAATGATTAGGTTATAGCATAGCTAATTACATGGCTGGAAAAGGAAATTATATGTAGTCTTGTTTCAATGAAATTTGTGTTTATGGTAGCTGATGCCCATACGGGTTTTGTAATTATGTTTACTATGTGCATGCGTTATTCGACAAGCGAAGGCTTTCCTTAGATACAAAGCCTCTTAGGCTACCTAACGGTTTGCGAGTGTTTGATGTTGGTGTAGGACTACATCATGTAGAATTTAAACGATAACGGTTTATCTTTATTAAGCCATCCTTAAACCCATTATAGTTGGTTTAAGATATTTTCATCCCGATAGCTAATGTGAAGCACAATGTTTCAAAATGGCAGACACCGAAATTTAGTCACACAGAAACAGTTCAATTGTCACAAAAAAAAACACACACAATAAGGTAACACATGGACACGTTCTCTAGAATACCCATGGTGAATCATTTACATCGTTTGAGCTAATCAAACCGATGCTTGATTTTCTAGCTACTCAAATCTGTGGAGAGAACATTTTCAATAATACGCTTGTCACGAAAAGGCAGCCATTGCACCAAGAAAATATGAATACTTGAGAAGGAAGCGGATGGTTTAAGGGCTCCCATCGTTTCCGTCTTGTGCTGCCTAAGGGTGAAAAATGGAGGCTGATAAATCAGACTTCATTCAATCAGCATCGTATAGAACACGGCCAAGGAGTGCTCTGGCCTACATTGAAATATCTGCATGGTACTTGCTGCTGCATTCACACAAGTGTCAGTCTTCTTAGCTGCGTACAGCTTGTTTGTTAAGAGTTGTACTGAGAATCATGCGCGGTGCTTCTGAAACCTCTCAGGTTTCAGAAGCACCTCAGCTTGTGTGTCTGGTCAATTTCCTGTTAGACTATGGCCATTTTTATGATACAAGCCAACATTAATTATTTACACAATGACAGCTGGGAATGTTTTCCTCCTGAGTAATTGTCATATTGTCATGTTTATGACCCAAAGGCATCAAAAACATTCCTAGTTCTGGGAGAGGACTACCACTGGGACAGAGCTATACGAATGGTCCTGATAAGGCATGTTACATGGACCCCCGAGTTAGTTTTACAATAATTCCGAAGTTGGACCTGAGGGATTGGCATACATCATGATATTACATTCCACGTCCACGGGGCATAAGATACTTGCTATCAGATATCTCAGTATAGCTATGCCTGTGTTAGCCTGTAGGTAACATGTTAATCCTGACAGATTCACCGGCTATAGAAGAGCCTCAAGAGTTTCCTATATTCAAACAGCAAGACAATTTTTTTTAAGGCCAGCTCACCATCATGTTTAGGTGATAGTCAGGTGGCTGAGCAATGAGGGAATCGGATTAGTAATCCGAAGGTTGTCAGTTCGATTCCCGGTCATGCCAACTGACGTTGTGTCCTTGGGCAAGGCACTTCACCCCACTTGCCTCGGGGGAATGTCCCTGTACTTACTGTAAGTCGCTCTGGATAAGAGCGTCTGCTAAATGACTAAAATGTAAAATGTAGGTGAACTGAGGATACATAAGATCAGACTCCCATTGCCTTGCCTAAAGACCTCAGATGAAGTAAACAGCTTTGTTGTTGTGAGTATTAGTTCACTTCCTCATCAGTTACAGGTATGTTTCCATATATATTATCCCACAATGTGCAAATTAGCTGTCGGTGCTTGTTATCCATTGGCAGAATGGTACATTATTTTTAGATCTGGTTCTATCAGGCCAGATCCTATTTAGCACCTTAAGCCTCAACACTTCCTAAATAGAGCTGTTTTTCAGCTGCTAACAAGAATGGACTAATTAAGAACACACACCAACACAGGTCAGGTGATCTATCACTAATCGTTCAGCCTGAGGCTTAGTGACGTGGAGAAGGAGGCAGCCATTTCACAAAACATCAGCGACCCTGCGCCATCTCTCTCTCGATATGAGGCAGAACAAACAGTGAGGCAATTTCCAGCGGAGTTTAGTCTCATTTCTATGGTAACAGGTGAAACGTATGAGGCCCGCCATGCGCACGAACACCCATGAACATTCGCTGGGTGTTGGGCTTGTCCAGATGAATGCCTTGTGAGATGTTTATATTTGTATTACCAGGGCCCTGCATATGTAGGAGTAGGAAAGGGGAGGTTGGAGGACTGGGTTTTCATTTGCCAGAACTGCACACACAGGGAAAGGATAGCTCATGGGAACGTGACATGATAACTGGAAGAACACAACCAATCACAATCTCCACCGTCATTATCCTCAGTGAAGAACCAGTCAGGGGGAATATATAAAACGGTATGGTCGCCCTTTTTAGCCGGATTGAGAAGACTAACAAAACACTGTGTATAAGGTTCACAGTGATGGTTTAAGCGACAGAGCCATCGATACATAATTACAAATGTACGGCGTGAGAGACAGATGTCGAAATGGGTCCGGTCCACTTGTGGTCTTGTGAGACCTTCCAGCTGGAGTATCTCCTCAATGGAGACGCGACGATGCTCCTGCTCTTCAGTGCTCTCCAGCATCAGACTCCAGCATGGACTCTCTCCACAGGCCCTACTCAGACTCAAATAGCAGCTGAAACCTCAGCTAGGACAGCTCCATATTTCTCTAAAGAGAATGGATCCACACAGAAAGAAAACCATGTGCAGTACTGGGATACGAAGCACCCTGAATGCAACACCCTTTATAGGTTCTGCAATCAGTAGACTACATCAGAGGGTCCATACACATTGTTTCAAGGCATCATAGAGATTCTAAAGAGATCCACCTGAATTGTATGATAAAGTTTTAATGTGGGGGTGGGTGGTAACGTGAAGCATTGCAGCCTAGAGCACTTACTGCACAGCCTGAGGAAAATGGATGGCCCAAACACAGTGTCCTGCACCATACCTAAGTGCATGGAAAACCCATTAGGAAGGCACTGGCTGTTGTCTTTTGTTTTTGCACCATAGACATATATCTCTCTCTTTACCCACTCAATATGTATACTCTCTCTCTCTCTCTCTCTCTCGCCCTCTCTCTCTCCCTCTCTCTGTCTTTCATTCTATCTCTGTTGAAAAGATGTTCCAATAGCTGGCTCCTCTCAAGGTTGCGCTTTTATACATGTTTCTGGTTCCATGGTTACTGAACTCTGCAGGCTTCCAAACTGTGAGCATGTGAGTTCAGACACAATCATTCAGTCATGCAGCATTCTATTTCCTCTGGCCTTTAACGGCATCGTTGACACGGAATATACTCTAATATTGTTTATATCCTCACATGGTTTGTTTTGTTGCCACCAGCCCTTTTCACATAAAGATCCCCATATACAGAAATGCCCCATTATTGAGGAGTCCTGCCTCCCAGTCCCATTGCAGGAAAATATATATAATTTTTACTTGAGTATTATTGACTTGTATTGCTTTGGAGTTGTGGTAAAGATATGTATCGCTGTAAGATGCTCCTAATGCGTTTAAACGTTTTCCTTAGGTACTGTCAGACAGATCATGGAGACCCAATTCTCCAAAACACATTACAGACCAGGTCTACCTCGAGCAGCTGTTATGATCTCCTCATTGGCATATCATAATGGTCAGGCCCAATGTTATTCTCCCAACCTGGGTCTAAGAGGGTAAATCCTCTTTGGTAGTTGTTGCTCCGGTGTTAGACAGTGATAATGTCCCAAATGTCATCTCTGTTCAGGGCTTCACATAGAAATAGGTCCCTCCCTGCTGGAGGTCTGCCCTTTATCCAGTTCCTCTCTTTCTCTTTGATTTCTAACAGCAGGCAACATACATTAAGAATGGAGCCAAATGTGTCACTTGGTTTCCCTAGAATGGCCTGGATGTCTTTACTCCATGTCTTCTATATTTGTGATCCGCAAAGTCAGGCTCAGATGGTTCAAATGTCCTCAGTTTGTTTTGATTTTTTTTTTTTTCTCAGCTCCTTCCAAACCGAAAACGATGACGACGAGGTGGCGAACAAAACGTGGGTGTTGACTCCTAAAGTGTACGAGAGTGACGTCACCCACATCCTAAACAGCCTACTGGACGGCTACGACAACAAACTGCGGCCAGACATAGGCGGTAGGTGTCATCCCAACTCTCACCCATTGGCCTTCTGCTGCTCACACACACCAAGCCGTCGATCTCGTCACGACATCGTCGCGATCTACATCGACATGCGAAACAGGCTCACCACCGAACACCGTCATTTCAAACAGGCTGTTCAGACTGGAATACTGAAATGAAGCTTGCCTCATAGATGTATAGGGCCAACATAAACTGCATCTTGCCATTGTTGTAGCCGGGCAGCAACAGTAGTACTGTGGGAACAGCAATGAAACCTTGACTAGACTGGTAATCCATCATGGGTCTATTTGCCCTGTCCGTCAGAGTGCTGCTGTGAGCCAACTATACAGCTAGCAGAGCAGCTTTTTCCCTCCACATTGACTGGCAGCTGGGCTGGGCACCCACGGTCATGATGACAGTAGGAGCCGGGAAAGCTGGTAGATCTACCACCAGCTGTAGATCTGCAGAGGAGAAGAGGATCAAGTTGCCTTATCGATATTGGTCTCAGATCAGATTGGACTTGGAATGGTTCAGGTGCAGTTCTTTGAGGGGTGGAACTCAGCGTGTCTCTCTTTACCTTAGCACTTAGCAGCTGCCTTCTTCTGACCACTGTTCTGTCTTCTGTTGCACTCTTGCCGTCTTCCCAGTGGTTGCCAAGTCACAAAGATACTGAAAGTCTACATTTAGCTGGGTGTAGCAGCTAACTAGTAGTCGTTGTAACTGGGACGTTTTCCTCCAAGTACTGAAAGTAGGTTCTAGCACAGATATTTCGACACATTTCATTTGAAGTCGGTTGTGCAGCTCATTCAACTTTAATGCAGCTGCAGTGTAGAGTAAGTGAGGGAGCACACACAAGGGAAAGACATTGCCTTTCTTTGATTTATGGAAACTCAAAAACCAAGGCTGCGTATTTGTTCTGTTGTCATGTAGGTAAAAGGGAGTGTTGTGCTTCTTTGCAAGTGTGGATAAGATGCAGTATAGAAAGTGAAATGAGATGAGGGAATCAATTCATATTCTGTCAGATTTTATTTCATGGTTTACAAGTCATTGCATCTTTGATGAGTGTCTTCATCATAGTAATAGTTTTTGTTTTATGCAACTGTATTATGAAACACTCCCCCCCCCAAAATTGTGGACAGTTTCTGTGGAAAGGTTTTATTAATGTATTTTGTTTGATAAAAAATGCTTTTACCATCTGGCATTATAGAAAGGGCCTCGCTCTAAGTAGTTATTTTTGGAATGCCAAGTTTGAATTTAAAAATAGTGAATTTGGTGATGTGTCCTGATGTGTTGTGATTTGGTAACGTGTCACACATTTTGATGTTTTATATCATGTATTATCTTTTAATCTATGCTTTAGGATATATTATTCATGGACTAATATAGTTTATGCATTTAATGCCGTGTCATGGGATCCTCTCTAGGAAAAAAAGGGCTTTAATTGACAGAGAGAGTTTTGTGATGACAGATCAAGCATAAGCCAGTTGGACTGTTGTGTATCTCTTTGCGATGACATGCAAAGAGGATGTAAACCCATTCACCCTTGACATCCTGCATAGACAGAGACCGGATCATCTCTGTGAGGTCCCAACCTGTCTTTAGGCACACTGTAACACATACTTTAGGCACACTGTAACACATACAGCACACAGCCCAGAACCACACCGAACTCTGGACTTTGACACTGAACTCGCATGACTGAAAGGACGTGACAGAGTGTGGCGTCGTCCTTCTGACACCAAGCTGTCTACCTTTTAGGCTATATTTCTCCTGACATCCACCCCCATCATCACAGGGCTGCTCAAGAGGACTGGCCTAGTGTGGGACATGAATAGATGGCTAGACTACGTTTCCCAGGAGCCCTTTTGCTCCATGCTCAAGCATCTTCAGTCTGAGGGGATTTCTTTTTTATTACCTGACTGGTATCAAGTTTTCTTGCTCTCAGAAAGACCTCTGTCTACACCACATGACTAATTACCAAAAGGCTATTCGAAAACAACCAAAGTCCAGAAATGCATTGACTCCAACTTTAATTGGATTAGTGAACGTGACTCACAGTAACAGGCATTATGTGATGAACAAATATGCCAATAAATGAGTTTGAATGTCATGGTTCACGTTTAATTACAGTTCAATTAAAAGTTAATTTGGTTATACCCCACCAAACGTGTCATGACACTGTTATGTTTTTTATCTTTATTCTCCAGTCAAACCGACAGTGATCCACACAGACATGTTTGTGAACAGCATTGGGCCTGTAAATGCCATCAACATGGTAAGTATCATACAGTCCATCACAATCCTTATTTCATTTTTCCAGTTGCAACAAGTTGAAACAAATGAACTTTTCCTTTGTTATCATCAGTCACCCGACTGTCAGAATATTTTCTTCCAGACATTTAAAGTCTAATGGTGTGAAACAATACTACCCAGAGTGGATGATCAGCTTCATTACAAATGACATGTGCATTATTGATAAATGACTTGGTGCAATGCATGACATAATCACATTAGCTCTCCCAAAGACTAGATTGTTGAGTAAATCGAACAATTTTCAAAAATAATTAAATCCTTAGTGTCCTTAAAGGCTAAATCATGCTTTTTTGCTGTATTCCCATGGCTACTGTTGTTGGACAAGCCTCCAAATTGTACTGTGATGCAATCGAGGACTATACAGACTGAATAAGCCATTCGAAGATGGTTGTTTCTATTTGTAGACAGAGTACAGGAGTTAAGCTGTACAGGCTGTAAAAATAGGACAGGATGGGTAGAGTGAGATTAGTGGACTGGATTGCTTAGAGAGCCTGCAGCCACTGTGCCCCATTGTACTACTGCTAAAATCCCTGCTGAGGTTCCAATGCCATGGTAATTCAGTCCAACAATCTGCATCTCCATCATGGGAGGACACCAGAGCACAGAGAGAGACAAAGTATCAACTCTGTGTCTGTCATCGCGGGGGGAAGAGACAGTCAGTATTTTGATCTGCTTGGGAATAATTACCTTGGGCTTCTATGGCAACCAGCACTGATCTGTATTTACGTGTGTGTGCGTGTGTATGCGTGCGTGCGTGCATGCGTGTTTGTTTGTGTGAATGTGTAGGGGTTTATTGATTGCTTTCATTCAAATGTAATCAGTGCCGTGGATACAGTACAGTTTTCTTTAAGATAAATCACAGTAGGTGTCTGTCGTGTCGTTCAGTCAAGACAATCACGTATTAGATATGAGCATTTATTCATAACCATGACATGGCAAATAGGTTTGACTTTGGCGGAGTGGATGATCGAAGAGAACCGCACCATGCCTCCTTGAATGCGCAAATACATACATGACATATGAAGTAGGGAGCAATAGAGATATCATCCCCCTGATGGATAGAACATACAGACAACATGGGGGAGAAGGGGATGGTGGAGGGCGGCAGCAGCACCGATCATACAACAACCGGGGTGAGTGTGTGCGTATCCGCACGGCCTTTCAATGCCGTCTTATCGGACGTGGCCCAATGGGCTTGTGCTGCTCACACAGGTGTGGTAATGAGCGGATGACACGCGCTGCCCGATTGTCCTCCCTGAACTAGCGTCGCTCATGAAGGGTGCACAAGAGGATTATGGGAATGGACTAGTGATATGGGGGACACAAGTACACACCGTTGTGAATAGTGATCTATTCTATTCTAATATTCATATTCTAACTTTCATGATCATGGTATCATACTTTTGCTTTAAGATCTTAGACATGGACAGCTCTCTTACTATACTGTTGTTAAGTTGACATAAAGTTATGCTAAAAGATGCACTGTCAAACAGTACATAATAACATCATGTCATTAAATATTCATAGTAAAGTGTTTCTGAAGGTACTGCAGTGATATGAGTATTTTGCCATTCATGTCAGTATCGGTAAAATAAGGTAAGCTTCATTTATAAGCTTTCTGTGAAAAGAACAGAGAGAGAAAGAGAGATTAAAGAGGGACATGAGTTGAATTGGACATTTGATTTGGTAAGGCTCCCTGAGAGGAAAAGGCACGGGTGCTAATTTGTTTGGCTGCCCAAGGGAAACATGTGCCCGTTGAATTGGCATAAATGTGCTGGATGGCAGTGTTGTTGTTTTATCTCACTTATGACTCTTAGGTACGGATTTGGGCTTCATTGTAGGGCTAAGCTTTGTCGAAAAGTTAATGCCTCAGTGCCCTCTCACACACAAATCCCCAGATTTCTCTCTTCCCTTGCTTCACAATCAACCTCAGGCTCTCGTGGCTCCAGAAAGCAGAACGAAATAAAGAAAGTCAAGCTCAAATCACCAAACACCTCTCTTCTTCTGCTGTCCTGTCTTTCTTTCGATGTCTCTCTTCCCGTTTTTGTTCGTTCTGTCTGTTATTTCTCCCTCTTCGCCATCTGTCTCTCCATTCTTTTTCGAACTCCCCCATACTTCAACGCAGCCTCGCTTTTGATCGCAGTGGTCCCTCTCTCCTCCCAGTCCTCTCCTGCGTAGGTCTTCCTTCCCCTGGGTATTCCTCATCCTGTCTGTCGGATCAGGAGTAGTGGATAGTGGGCTTTTGTTAAGAGTGAGGATGAGGCCCCTCCGTGCGAGGTTAAGAGGTCAGATAATGCTTCTGCTAAACACCATTTTCAGGGTGAGGGCCTCAATATTGTCTAGTTCCACTGGGCTATTTCATGGATACAAAGGATTCACAGCATGGGAGACGTTCATTTTGCTTTGAGGAAGTGCCTTGCCAACATACCCAGCATTTTGTTTCAGCATAGCAATAAAACTGCACTCAGAACGAAGAGTTTCCATAAAACCACCAGAGTGATTTATATTCATGGCTCTGAAGCCCAACCTTTTCAGTTTCAACGGTCTCAGGGCACTAAGATTTGATGAAGGCTACTCTGCGTTAGTGTTTCGCATTGTTACATTTCCATGCATGTCGGAAGCGACTGGCGAGATTAGCATAGCACATGGACGTCCCCTGCCTGAGTTCGAACGTATGCTTTCCAGACATGGAAAGCCTTTACCGCTCTGTCAAAACAGTGGCGCTTTGGTGACATGGCTTCAGATCTGGGCCCACCTTTCTACTAAATCACGTGATCAAATGTTGATCAGGTTGTCAACACAAAGCCTCTTCTCTCTTTCTGCAGGAGTACACCATTGACATCTTCTTTGCGCAGACCTGGTATGACCGGAGGTTGAAGTTCAACAGCACCATGAAGGTGCTGCGCCTCAACAGCAACATGGTGGGCAAGATCTGGATCCCAGACACGTTCTTCCGCAATTCCAAGAAAGCAGACGCCCACTGGATCACCACACCCAACCGCATGCTGCGCATCTGGAACGATGGACGGATATTGTACACACTGAGGTGAGACCAGCGAGGAAAGGGAGTCAGGTGGCTGAGTGGTTAGAGAATCGGGCTAGCAAACAGAAGGTCGCCGGTTCGATTCCGGCCGTGTCAAAATGACGTGGTGTCCTTGGGCAAGGTATTTCACCCTACTTACCTCGGGGGGAATGTCCCTGTACTTACTGTAAGTTGCTCTGGGTAAGAGCGTTTGCTAAATGACTAAATGTAAAGGGACAGTCATTGAATGGCTCGGTTGAACAGGTATTGAACATTGGACGTTCAATGGTGATAAGATACATATCGACCGATAATGTAAATGTGTCCTGACCTGACCTCACTTAGGAAATACAGCTGGGTCTAGCTTGTTAATTTGCCTTTCTTTTCCCCTCTTGGTTAGGAGTTTTAGTCAGGCAGGATGACGTGGTGGTCTCTACCACAGCGGGACATCCAGGATGAGCCCTAGTTAGCTCTCACTCGTCTCAACTAATGAGAGGTTGAACTCTGTTGGACTCAATCAAACAGTGATTGATGTTCTCCCAGAATGCTGCTACACTTCATTAATTCAATGCAAAACTCCAACCAAACCCTGGGCTAATTGCGGCACTGCGATGCTAAGTGGAACGATACATGACAATAGGAAGAGCATAGATGGGTAATGTTATTGTACTCCGTTTGCCGTTAATTAAGGATGTTTAATGACTTTGACTTGAAATCCAGTGAACGGTTAAGATAAGACCACTGAAAACGAAGCCACACGGGTTTTGATCCACGGTGACGAGCACAGTAGATGTAAATGGGTTTTCTTTCTGCAGGTTGACTATTGATGCAGAGTGCCAGCTTAAACTGAACAACTTTCCAATGGATGAGCACTCCTGTCCCCTGGAGTTTTCAAGCTGTAAGTCTAGCCATATGCTCTCCCTACCCCACTATCTTCATCATTCTGTCTGTCACACTCTCACACAACCGCACGCTTTCACACCTACACACGCTCACACGCCCGCACACACACACACACACAGGCGCCGATTTCGCACTTTGCTCCACCGTCACTGCTTCCATCGAGAACAAGCACCTCATGGCGATGAAGACATCATGCAAAGCATACACGCTTTCCCCTCTGCTTCTCCTCCAGTCCTAATTTCAACAGGCAAAACGACAGTTAGAATAATATAATGGTTCTTTTTTTCTCAAGCGACCCACAGAACAGACCACAGCCGGAGAAATCAATAGGCCAATAGGCTATTATGCTAATGAGCGCTACCAGAGAGATCACAGATGTATCATGGGATATTCTCCAGAGAAAAGTTCCTAAATAGCTCCCGAGAAACAATAAAAGAAAGAAAGAGGTTATAAAGGTCTAAAACAGAAGGGACCAAAAAAATAAACACATTTAATATTGATGAAAGCCACAGATGCTTCCAGCGCTCGGAAACCAGTTGATGTGCTTGAGCTTCCCTAAGTAGGAACAGATGACATGGCGGATTTCTCAGCACATGCAGAGCATTTCTGAGCCATTATTTTGCAATGGTTGCAAAATCTACAAATGCAATGTCCACCCATTGAATCTCTTTGTCTGATAACAGTCAGATTCACAAAATCTGACATTTAATCCATTGCGAGTATGAGTTTGAGAAAACAAGCCAAAGGCCAAATAAATGTATCTTGTCAGTAAAGAATAATGACAATATTTGAACATCCTTACTGAGGATTTTCTACGTAACTGGAATCCGCAACTGGTTCTGTGACACTTAACACTTCTAATTAAAAAACTAAGCTCACATGCCCTAGATCTGATAGCGGCACAAAACTAGCAGATGCTAGGTCTGAAATCAATTTGAAATGCAAGACTACAAACATTTCCCTCTGACACGGAAAATCTGAATCAACTCTGTTTCCTGATATTATAACCACCATAAGAAACAGCTGGCCTTAATGTGTACAGTATATAAAGACAAGAACCTTCCACCCAATGTGCTTCAGGCAGTTTCGATTTGCCAAATGTCCCAAAATAATTAAAAATAATATTCAAGTTACAGTAGACAGTGCTGAGGAAAGTTCAAGCACATCAGACTCTCCACTTAACACCCATGCACGGCTGAGCTCTTCTCTGGACACAAATCAAGAGAGACTGGACTCAGTGTTGTTCATTATTACCATTATATCAAGCTTCCAATCCCCCTTCATATTCCAGTCCACTTAAACTTCCCTTGCCCTAATCCATTGCCATTTGACTGATAATGAAGTGCAAAATATTACACATCACCTGTAGGACACTTTATTATCGTATGGCTTCAAAACGGAAGGGTATTTGTGGCAGAACAGCAAATATGCTTTGCAGATAGTCATCATTCAGACACTGGATGCATAGTGGATTAAAGCCGACAAATGAGAACAGCGTATAGATGCTTCACGACATTCCCAGCAGATTTAGTGTGAGCCAAACGGTTGACCGAAAGAACCCTCTCTCCTAGTTCGGACTCGTTCTCTGTCCCCTTCTCAGTCTGATCTCCACCTGTGACCCTCTCCCTCTGCAGACGGCTATCCCAAGGAGGAGATCATCTACAAGTGGAAGAGGAGCTCTGTGGAGGTCGGGGACATCCGCTCCTGGAGGCTCTACCAGTTCTCCTTCGTCGGCCTGAGGAACACATCTGAGGTTGTGAGGACCGTGTCAGGTAGGCTTGCTCCGCTCGTCCGCTCGTCAAAAAGGCTTTTTGGATGCACCACCTCCTCCAGCAGTTAACTGCATATTAGATTAGTCCGCTGTGGTTTTATCCCAAGTATAATGTGTATTGTAATACCACATTATATTGATATATAAAAATTAAATTATGTGTCATTGTAGTCTCTTTTCTAGGACAGAAAACACACCCCGGTGATTTTTTATAATTGTGGCAAATCGATTTCAGAAACACAATACAAATGCATGCAAGCACTATATGGTGTCTACAGTACCATTGAGTAAAGAAAGGAAGGGAACTGAGCTCCTTAGGAAACTGCTTAGCTTGTTTAACACTGTTGAACATTAAACATCAACTGTGTTTTGAGTAGTGCAAATGTGTGGTGGCATGAAAACGCCACGTGAAAAGCAATATATGGGAGTCAGGTGGCTGAGCGGTGAGGGAGTCGGGCTAGTAATCCGAAGGTCATGCCAACTGACGTTGTGTCCTTGGGCAAGGTACTTCACCCTACTTGCCTCGGGGGAATGTCCCTGTACTTACTGTAAGTCGCTCTGGATAAGAGTGTCTGCTAAATGACTAAATGTAAATGTAAATATATGGTTTGTGAGTAACACCCAATAGAACTGCATTGATCACAGAGCTTGCCAGTGGGTTCCTAGTTATACTGTGCTTACTGTTTCTCTGAGCCTGTGCCGAGTGCCAGGTTGTACTGAGGGGGCAAGTGATATCAAAGTGAGCTATGGTGTTGCTGTGGTATTTAGATAATGCCGGTGCGCAGTCTGGGATCTCTTGTTGGGTTTGTCGGTAGGTTTTGGCCAAAATAAGATACAGTTCCATCTCATATGTTGGCTTTGCCAGGTGTGTGGTTAAAATCTTCAAACAAAACAAAATGTATCCTTGAAAATAAGAAGGTTGTGTCATATATCTTACTTCATGGTTTTTAAAATACATGAAACATTTAGTATGCTAGTATTGTATTTGAATTGACAGCGTCAGTGGATAAGTGCTTATTAGAGAAAACACTCAACTTTACCATCATCATTAATATGGCAATGTTCTCTTTGGCTCCTGAAAAGATAAGAACATTTAATACAATTTATAGAGATATCCGATTCATTTTCATTACCCAGTTAAACAGATATTGATCGAAGAGAAAGGATCTTGGATAAATCCCAGCCACTTAGCAGATTCATCCAGTGTAAAGAAACGTAGGTAATTCTAGGAGACAATTATTGTATTACCGGTAATTATTTAACAAATAAAATATTTTAATGCAAGACTATATTGCAAAGAAAGCATTATTCACATTGCAATGTAAAAATTCCCCCATAAGTACCTATTCAAAAAAGTTTTTTTCTTATTTCTTTTTTTCCCTTGGTATAATGTCTCATTGCTGTAGCTTACTGTAATAAATAGATTTTATGTAACACCACTACATGCATTTTGATGTCATAAGACTTAAACATAGATCTTATATACAGTACATCTTCAAAGCAGAACAGATTTAAGCCAGTATTCTTTTATTTTTCTCCACATCAGAGTAGAGCTATTTCATGGTATCATTTGAACGCACTAAGCTGGCCTGAAATCTTTGAGGTGGAGGTTCTTCACAGCTGGCATTCTAACCCTGTGTCATGTCACTAAAGGCATACAGTCATACAAAAAGAGTCTTTGATTTGCCATTTTGTGGTTTTCTTGCTCGAGTTCAAATACTGACAGCATGACACTGTTTATTTTGGTAGCCAGTTAACAAACTAGAGCTGGATCGCTTTTGCACGCACCACTGCTCCAACATCTGTTTGGTTATTACTGCTTACACACTAGCCTCAGATCCCAATGGTTAGCACAGATTTGAAGTTAGTGGAGCCCAACCGGGGTAAGATTGAACAACATGACACACAGAACAGCAATAACCCTCCACAGAAAGATAGGAAACGGGACTGGACTACAGTGTGGTGTCACAGAAACAAAAAAAACAAAGCAAGTGACGCTTCACTTTTGTCATTGGACTGCTACAAATTGGCATTGTACGTGGTGGTGTATTACGTGCGGAAAAACTCGTATCGATGGTAAAACTTCTGAGGAATCTGACTTGGAATGGTTAGCCTGCATACTGTACTTACTGGGTCCTGACGTGTTATATTTAAATGTACTCTGCATTACACCAATTCACTTTGTGATTTCTTCTAAATTGGACTGAATTGGGCCGATGAATAGTGACTGAAAGAAGAAAAAAAATTGAGTGAAAGAATAATGCTGCGCCATCTGTTCTGTCGCTGTAATGCCGCTTTTCACAGAGAGCGCACGTCTGCTTGTATTGGATGTTCCTCCTCTGGCAACGTGAACAAGATTAGTTCCTCACTATGTCACTTCACATCAGGGTCCTTAGAGAGCTTCTGCCAGAGCCTACCTGAACAGGCCTCGTGTCCCTCTGAGAGTCCTGGTCCAGCCCTGACTCCCTGCTGATCACATCCAAGCAGCCTGACAAGGACAAGCCGGGGGAAAGGAAACAAAGAAAAGGGGAAAAAGGGGGGAGGGAAACAGGCGAGTCAGTCACACACAGGTCAGGAGACGTTGGTCCTTTGTCCTTGGGTCACACGAATGCAAGTTAACCCCTTTGTGACGGGGTTAAGCTGGACGTACAGTACGGAGCCGAGCGCTGTGCTGCCATCTGGGTGCTCGGAGATCGCGGAGAGAGAGAGAGAATGAAAGAAAGGATAAGAGATAGGGAGAGAATGAGAGAGAGGATAGAGAGAGAGAGAGAGAGAGAGAGAGAGAGAGAGAGAGAGAGAGAGAGAGAGAGAGAGAGAGAGAGAGAGAGAGAGAGAGAGAGAGAGAGAGAGATGAAAAAGTGAAGTACGGTAGCGGAAGAACAGAATACACTTAGGATCCTGGTCATATACAGACAAGAGGTTCATTTTTGAAGGACCTCCCCAATTTCATGACCCTCCATCTGAGCACATCAGCGTAATTAATGATTCAATAAAGAATAATCTAGAGGAGCACAGACTATCCTCTCAACCGTAAGAGGAATCGTTCGCATTGCCACATTCGTATTTGCCAGACTCCCCATCCCCTCGCTTTAAGATGAATCACAGCTCTCGCTCGAGAATATGGAAGTGTGTGTGTGTGTGTGTTTGCGCCTGGGTCTTTGCCAGTGTAGGCATGCGTATGCGTGTTTGTGTATATGCGTGTCTTGGTTTTTGTAGTGAGGGGTTATTCTTAGAGTGACCTTCTAGATGCTGTGGCGTACAGCCCTGTTGTCTGTGTGCTGTGGTCTGTGTGATTCGGTCCGAGTCGAGAAAGCCCCGGGACACATCAGCGTCCCTCTCCCTATTATGGAGCTTCTCGGTTTGCAGACAACTCGTCGACAGAGGGAATCTGCCGGCATTGTGGAGGGAAAGGCACCGGGCCCGGCCAGCGAGAGAGCGTGCGTCGCATGCATTCGGTGACGTCCCCGTAGAAAAAGTGGGAGCTGGAGCACATGCTCGTCTCTGTCTTCTGGAACCCCTCAGAGCTGGGTGCGAAGGCCCCAAGATCCGAGACCACCACCACCACAGCTACTCTGAGGCGATCCATTCCCCTCCCCCATAAACGCTCCATTGAGCACACAGCTCTTTAATCTCCTGACCGTTCCTTAGGAGTGAGACTACCAACAAATGGGATGATGAATGACGTGGGACAGGGATTCGTGGATGTTGCGGTTGTTGGCTTATCTTTGCAAGGGTCGTTTGGCCGTGTTTTTCCATGGATAGATGAAAGGCTTTGGCCCCCCTCGACGTGTGTCTCTTGGCGCTGTGATACTAACGAGGGTGTTTGTCCTGGAGAAACCACTTAGGGAGGCAATATTGTGACCGTGTTGCTGGAAGGAATGGGAGATTTCCCCTGCAGCACTGTCATAAGAGGCCAGCAGGTTTGATAGAAGTAATCAAAAGCACATTAAGGGAAGCACCGTGAGACAGACCCACAGGGTGACCGAGGAGAGGGGCCGGCTCAAAGTCTTTCTGTCAACTTGTCATAAAAGCAGTACAGGCTTGACAAAGAACTGTTGGGTGAAAGAACCGAGTGATTCTGTTCACGACAATGAAACAATATCACAAAACATATAAAACACGATACACCTATGACATACACATATCTAATGTTGAAGTACCCACAAGACTGGCCTCGTGGGATAAAAATGTGGACAAGTCTATTTACTGTATAAAAAACTGTGATTCAGAAGGTATGACATTGCACTGCTGTCAGTAATCACCCTCCATTTGTCAGTCAAGTGAGCTTTTTGAAGTCTTCAGTGAACAGGGTTACGGTGCCCCAATTAGCCCTGATGCAAGTATACTCCTGTAATAACAGAGCCCCTTCTCTGGTCCCCTCCTCCTTCTCCTCCGGGCCGACGGTAAAGATGGTCAGGAGTGGGAGGGAAAACTCTGAGTCAGCCAGAATCCCCACAGCTCCCTCTCTCCCCCGCTCCACCCTTCCACATCCTTCCTCTGACAGACTAATAAGGCCGTAATTAACACCTGGACACTGACAAAACTGATAAGGGCAAAAAAAAAAGAAGAAAAAAAAAAAAGAAGATATTGCTTTGGGAAAATGGGCTCTTGTTTTCCTCTCCGCTGACTACCACCTGCATATTAGGAGCTCTCCTCGTGTGTGAAAGGGAGGGAGGAAGGAAGAGAAATACAGACACCAAGAAAGGATGAATGAAAACGAACGAAAGATGTAAGGAAAAGAAGAGGAAGGGCGACGAACAGAAGAAAACAAGGGGTTGTGTCCCCGCCCTTATGGCTTTGAATCCCCACCTAGGTTTGAGTAGAGAGTATGCGAGTCTATTTTCAGAGAAAGGCAACATCGCTGACTCTCCTATGATTCTCCGAGTCATCCTAACGACTACAGCTGCAGAAGCCCTGCCACAGGATCGTGTCAGAGGCGTAAACTAGGACACAGGAATACATTGAGCGCAAGATGGAAATAAGCCCATTTATACATAGACATGAGCGTGACAGTGGTTCGTTTCTGGCGTGGCTACTGCAAGGTTTGGGTGCTGCGAGGCTAGGCTACTTTATCGAACAGGCCTTGCATGTCATCACTGAATGTTTGGGACAATCCCCAGCGATAATAGTGTGAGAATGTGGCATATTAACACATCCTTCTTGTCGGTTTATCAGTCTACCTGCCTGACTGTTTACAGCATCTATCTAGCTGTTGAAGCGTGTGGTATTCCGACACGATTGCAGAGTGTATTTGAACAGGCCGGCTCTCTTCTGTTCCACGCTAACTGTAGAGAACACGAAAATGTCTTCACTGTTGAAGCTGCAGGTCTACGGTTTGCCTACGCTAATTAGATCTTGTCGTTTTTGAATTGCGGATTATTTTCATATTTTTTTTCCCAGCCACATCCAAGATTAGACTGTGTTCATCAGTGCTCTGATTGCTCTGAAAATATGAGTCTTTCCTAAACCACTTCAAAAAGATAAGGGAAGATACCAAAATAAGGTGTATTAAACATGGACTGGACATGCAATCGGTGTTGACGAGCCCAGTAATAGGTTAGAGTGACCAGGACACCCTGATTGCCCCCATGATTGTCACTGTTGCCAAGGATGTCCTTAAAATGGGAATGCCAGCTCTGTCCGGAACCGTTACTCGAAATCTACCATTAGACTGAGTCACAAATGACCCCTGACAGGTCGGAGCAGAGCCGGTCTGTCAGCCTGTCAGCACATCCACCCTGACCATTGGATGGCCAGCATGTGCCTCCACATTCTAGCCCGCCTGTCTCCATGGCGTTTTTCTTCTGCCAGAGGTGCTGTGGAGCTTTCCTCTTGGTCAGCAGCCTAAACCACCATTACCATATTTCCTTTAACAAACTCAGCCCTTGGCGATATGCAGCAACATTCCTGGGAATGATGTTTCAGCAGTTCTCGCCCCACCCTATAAACCCTCCTTTTTTCATTTAAAAATGGAAAAATGGAAAGACATATTTACTCCTGTAATCTTGTTTTGGTGGGTTGGAATGAGCACGGGTCTGTTTCATGTGTGTAATTCGGTTCGGCAGTCTCTGAGGCCTCAATGGTGTGCTCTGATGAATGATCTTCCCCCACCAAGTTATTATTGCATTCCAGCATTCCTCTATGGAGAGAGAGACGAGATTACATCTGTGAGGTGTTTACTAAATTGCCTGCACCCGGAAAATGTGGAATACTAATAAAAATACTGGAAATAATATCTCAACATAAACAATGGCTTCAATTTTCTGTTTTAGTTTGCACGGCATATTTCCCATTCCACCCCGTACTGAATTTGCCATGCAATGGCAAGTCACTCTCATATGTTGTCTTATTGTAGAAAACATCAAAGCTAGACACACCTGCGCAACATGAAAACAAATTAGAAAAATCACTGGAAAAAATACTTGGGAAACAGGCTTCATTAACAACCCAACTGCATTCAAGCTTAGCTTAAGCCTGAGCTAGAGAGCCCATATTTGACCACCTTTCATATTCTCTCTCACGTCGGAGAGCTTTGTACTTTCTGTCAAAGAGAAATAGATATATAAATATATCACGAGAAATGGTAACCCACCCCCCAAGCGCTCCCCCAGTAGAGAAGCAAGTCATGAGCTCATTCCCATGGTGGAAAGATAAAAGGAGCCCAGGCGTGTTCACACCTACGCCATTTGTTCCATTATCTGTCTGGGCTGACAGATGAGAACTCCTGGCAGAGCACAGCAGAGCTAGGCAGCTTTGAGGCCTACGTATGCTGGGCTCTCATTAGGAGGAACCAAGCACCAGGCATCAGGCGCAGGACCCTTTGATGTCCTCCAGCCTGGAGAGAGATGCGCGGGGAGCCAGTCTGCCGCTGCTGGAGCTAGCAGGCTGCTCTCACTCCCGCATCCGTCGAGGGAGCGTGAAGTGGCGGGGTTCTGAAGGTCGTTTCGGTTGCGGTGCGTTGTTGTGAAATGCATTTGCAAATTCACTCAGGACGAATGAGAACAACGTGGTGTTAAGGTGGCTCTGTGCTTCTCAATGGCATCACATCTATTCTGTGTATTAGTCCTTGAGAATAATGTGGAATTGACACCTGATAAATTGACATATTTTAGACTTTGCTTTTGCGCCAACCTGCGTCTATCTACTGAACTACTGAAGTTTGGAATGATATGGAATTAAGGGTTATGCTGTGAACACGTTTATTATTAGTATTATTTATGAGGACTAATACCGTGTTGTGGTCAGCAGGCAACAGGCTAGCCAAACAACAAGAAAAAAGTTAAGCTCAGTCTACTGCTGTACTACAATTCGTTATGAAAGCTGAAACAGCTCATTACTCCAGGAGGTGAAATAAGGGGGTCTGCGTTTGTATGTGTTGGGGAGGTCTCTATCTAGAGAGCAATGTTCCCTGTAATGACTCTCACAGACAAATTGACAGAGCCATGCAGCGTAGGTGTCTTGCAGCCTATATGAGGCCCTATGGCAACAACCCATCATTATTAATAGAACGAGGTAATGGTATGTAGCAATTGCCATGCTGACCATGCTGAAGTAAGTGTATTAATTGGCTGTTTCTCAGCTGCCTCTGGGCAAGTTTCAGGTCTCGGCTAATGTAATGTTAATAAAAACAAATATTCGACCACAGACCCCTGAGAAGCGAACTTAATGTGTCTCCTACACCTATTACTGAGCAGGCCTGCCGCGTCAGCGGAACAGAGCAGACACAGGAACGTTGTTCACTGTCGCTCGGAGTTCGTTATTTCAGGATGCTCTTGGTGGTGAGGCGATCAGATAATCAGTGTGAGATCCCTCTCTCAGACCTGTTATCTCGACAACAACCCGACTGTGTGCAGACACGCACGCATGCACGCCAATGGTGGACAATTTGGGATTGTTGCGAGGTAAACAACCAGGTTGCCAAAATAGCTTAGTACTTCATGAACACACCCCAGCTGTTCCGCTCTCAGCTAAGCTGTTCTTCACATTGGCAGAATGGAGAAGGTACACACAAGCTGTGTACCTTCCAGGCTACCAGTCTCAAACAGTGATGGACGGGGGATTCAACGCAGCTACTCCTGACATGGTGTGAAACAGCGCTTTGGCTGTACGGTCGCTGCATGCTAGTGTGCAACACTGTAAACCGACACAGGCCCACAGGAACGAATCAGGCAGGCAGGGAGAGAGAGAGACCTCTCTCTGTCAGGCTGGCCAGAAATATCGGTTCTATAGGAAAGAGGTTGTGCTCTTGTTTTACTAGTAGTGGTCTGGATGTTGTACAAGGAGACTCCAATGTGTTTGAACAGAGGTAGACCCAGGGGAACCTGGGTCTACCCAGGGGAACCTGGACATGTCAGGTCTTGGCCAGAGGATCATCCACCTCCTAACACTTGCCATCTGGCTGGGTCAGCAGGGCGAGGAGCTGCTTGGGGGGATTGTTGACAGGAGTGGATAGAGGTGTTTGATTGATGAGGAGGGTCGAGTCAGTCTTCCTTGTCCACCGTGAAATTAGGGAGCAATGACTGCACCTGACGCATGTGTGTCTGGCGGCAGATGACGTTGTTTGGGTGTTAATACGCAACGCTCGTTTCAAATGCATGTTTGCCCTAGTGTTTTGCGTCTTTTCCGCAATCCTCCTTTTATCCACGCGTCCTCCATTTTTCCGACTCTTTCTAATCATTCCATATGCTCGCCTTTTCAAATGCACATTTGTCCTGACAGTTTGCCTCGCTTCGGGAATCGATGCTTCAGACGCACTGCATCGTTAACCGTGGCTAATGTTTCCCTGCGCTTGTCCTCCCTCTCTGGCAGGAGACTACGTGGTGCTGACGGTGTTCTTTGACCTGAGTAGGAGGATGGGCTACTTCACCATCCAGACCTACATCCCCTGCACCCTCATTGTTGTCCTCTCCTGGGTCTCCTTCTGGATCAACAAGGACGCCGTGCCCGCTAGGACTTCCTTAGGTGAGGAGACATCCCTTTATAATACCTCAGTGATTGTGGCGGTTGAGACGGTAAGTCATGGTAAATATGTATGAGGCTCTGCAGCTGTTTCGACGCGCCGCATGTCTGTGGCTTTTAAGTAAAGGGTTTGCCTTGAGCAAACACATGATGGGTATGTTTTTGCAGAAATACACACAAACAGAGAACAAATAATGATGGGTACTATTATTATCTGTTTTATATTTAATCAGTGGGGGTTCTGCCAAGGCATTCATTTCCCTAATCCCATCCAACCTAGCCAAAACCCTAACATACGTTGCAGGATCACAGTGGTGTTCATTAGCAATCTTGCCCCTAATTAATCCCTCTCTCATCACTACAGTACATAAGACCTGTGGTGAATCAGGCCAGCCTCTCTCCTCTCAGAGACTGCAGCTGCTTCAGAATATAGTCTGTCTTCATTATATGAGGCCATCCCGGCACATATGTATGTTATGCATGTCTTAATGAGTGTTAAATTAAATATCACAGCAAGAAAGATGCCAGCTTGGCAATTTTTTTTGCAGGTGCCAGCTTTGCTTAAGGTAAAAGCAAGTGGTTAAGACAATTTGAATGGAGTTTGTTGGCATTTTAACCCCTGCTTGGTTTCTAAAGTGGAAGATGGCCGGAGAGAATTTTCTCATCCAATCACAACGTAGTTCCTTAGTCAGCTTCTTGAAAGCCTGGGATGATCTCAGTCTTGACCTTACAAGCACTGCTGAATGTAAAGCAACCGTGTTGTAACATATCCAAAGTTAATCTTATCACATTTATCTATGTACTGCGCCAAAATGTCGTCATGACATTATAAATGTGACTGAACATGGTCACACTCATTGTGATCTGCAACAAACTGCACACATGTTCAAATATTTTACTTTCCTCATGGAAGATAGCAGAAAGGTAGACATTGCTGGGGATTAATGGCTGTGACATAATTCTTAATCCTTCAGCGCCATCCAGTAAAATATCACAATCACTCCCCAACCACCCCCTGTTGGGAATGCTGCAACATTAATCTGGGGCCAGGAAGATGAGTCTCATGTCAAGTGAAAAAATAAATAAAATTACAAACAAATTATTATGTGATTAGCTCCCTCGAGATCTATTTCAAGAACCCCCATGTTGATAAGATGTGTTGGTTTTATATCTATTCGCTGGCTGCAGTCAGCACTGTCGGTGTACGTTTCCACAAACGTTTTCATGGCCCTGTGCCTCCCCCTTATCCTCTGCAATGGTGACAAAGAGCACAGCAGATGGTTGATGGGTAGACTATTGACAAGACTGGATAAGGGCGAGCGCACAACAGTTGGCCGCTGTTCCTCGCGGGGAAACCGTACGTCACATTGCGTCAAGTGTTGGCAATTAACCCGACTCTGTATTTCATAAGCCTCTGGTTTGTGTAATCCAGCACTTTAACACTCTCTGTGCCTTCATGGAAATAAATCCGTTATTGTGACTGAGGTGGCCTGTTTCCTTGTCATCCTTCTATGAGGTGACAAATTGTGCCCTTCATGGATTATACATATGTTATTCACCATAGGGAGCGTCCTTCCAAGTTTCCCCCAAGTTTTCTCCCGGTCAGAATACATTTGGTATTGAAAAGCGGCGAGCGCGCGATGGTGGCTCTCATCTAAATGTAAAACTATTCCACCATTTGTGTACTGTACAGTTTTTTATTCCATTCTTATTCAGGTCAGCCGGTCTGAAAATCCTCTTGGTGAATAATCACAGGAAAAAATATTTTTAGGTAGAGGGGAACTGTTGGGGGTTGTCGTTGGCTCCCTCCCACATCTGTGGGAAACTAGGAGTAGTTAGGCAGGTACTGAACAGAGCGGTATGTGCATACAGTACAGAATAACAAAGGACATTCATTGCCCTTTCCATTACATTCTCCCGCACACCAACGCTGTTCAAAGTCCTACGCTACATCAAGTCCCTTGAATTCGAAACAAGAACGTGTTCACCGCATCTGGTGTCACCTTTGCCCCCACCTCGTGTGACTTTGGGGACCATCTGTTTCCTCTGTGTCACTGACAGGCATCACCACAGTGCTGACCATGACCACCCTCAGTACCATTGCCAGGAAGTCCCTCCCGAAGGTGTCCTACGTAACCGCCATGGATCTCTTTGTCTCCGTGTGTTTCATCTTCGTCTTCGCCGCCCTGATAGAGTACGGCACGCTGCATTACTTTGTGAGCAACAGGAAGCCCAGCAAAAACAAGGACAAGAAGAAGAAAAACCCGGTGAGTGACTTTTCTAGAACCTTCCAGGCCTAGACTAGAAACCGCTAGTCTGCCTTTAACTACGTTTACTGTCTGAAAAAGCACACAAGCTGTGACACTTAGGGAAAATAATGATGGTGCCTACATAGAGAACATTCTGATATCCCAATGTCACATTTTGACAGATATGCACTAAAGAAGAATTCCTATGTTTGGTCTGCCGAGAGCAGTATTTTCCTCCGAAGCATTCTGACCCAATTTTAGAGAAGCAACTTTCAACAGCCTTAACATCTTTCTTCGACCGCAGAGATACATTACATCAATATCTCTCCCATGGAAGTCCCACCATGTGTGTTGACCCAAGCTCCACCTTTTACTGATTGTATTGCACGATGGTAAGCCAGCGTAATGCAGGCTGTCAGACAGCTTGGTGAGGTGGTATTTTCTCTGAAGCAGATACAACAGAACACTCTTGAGGCGACCATGCAGATGCAGTAGGCCCGAGGCTGTCCTTAATCCACACCACATCTGTTACGGCTGGTGTTTAGACCCTTTTACATGGACCTGGGAATGTCTTGTGCGCTCAACAGTCCACTCAGCATAATAGCTTTTAGTTTGTGATGTTCAAAGGCAATGGTAGGTTTCCCCTACAAGCAAAGATCTAGGATTATCTTAACTAACTGAAGTTCATTAGGAAATTGAACTTGAATCAATAAAACTGACTTCTCATCCCCAAACTTAACTAAATAAAAACATTCTGACCCAATTACTACTACTATTATTACAAGTAGCTGCTACTATTCACTAAGATGGGAATTGCACTAGTCCATAACTTTAGATTTGCTTTGTGATGTAAATGAAAGAAGGATTACTGAATAACTGTGGGACTCTAATGCTTAGTTTCCATCTCTAAGGGAACGTTCTTGATGAGGTTGATTTACATGGTCTGCCAAAGATGCAGATGCCTTGACGCAGGTCCTTTTGATCTAGATTAATAGTTCAGAAAGTATTCTCCTTTCATTTCTTTTAGGTTTGTCCAGTACAAAATGTCCACCATAGCAAACAGTAGCGCCCTATTTTAATGTGGTGGAGTTCAGAGATTTATATTATGCATGAACACAACTGTTTATTCATGATCTTTCTGGTAAATGTATGCATACTGGAACTTATAAAGCATTCCATTTGGACTAATTGCTTCATAAACAACATCATGAAAAGAAAGACATAATTTAATAAATCCTAAACAGGTCTTGCAAAAAACTATCTACAAAAAATATATGTTGTCAAAAATGTATCTTTCTATATCTTTTCCCTGTTTCTTAACAGTATGTGTGTCTGGTCCTACAGTATGTATTTAAATTGTATTCTCTTTTTACTGCCACAAATGACCTAAAGTTGACGACATGATGTACTATGAAAATGTTTTCATAACACATTAGCAAAGAGTCCCTTTGTCTTGCATTAGTACAGTATTATAATTGACCAACAACAACATGTCTAGGATAAAAATAACCTTTCAGTAATTTATTTCAAGTTTGTATCATGTATGTTGTGCATAGCGCGTAGACTACAGTCTGATAAATATGCTGTTGAATGTGATGTAGCCCCACCATGCATATTCCTCCTGTGTGCCTGTGTGTCAAAGTATGATATTCTCTCGCCACTTTCAGTTCAGCAGTACTGCTGTTGTTTTGACATTCTCTTTGTGTGTTTGTTTCTTTTACATGTGTTCCTTTTTTTGTTTATTCTCTTTCAATTCCATGTCCTGTTTGGACAAAAGCTCCTCCGGCTCTTTTCCTCAAAGGTATATTGCCTGTGTCTGCGTTTCAACTGTTGACTGCATGTGTCTGTTGCATTTTGCCTCTCCGGCCTAGCGCACATCACTGCTAACTGCCTGTTCTGGATTGCCCCTTTTCTCAAACAAAACTTTTAGCTCAGAATCTCTTCACACTATCAGAAAACCAGGGGCTGCGTAGTGTGGAGGCAGCCAGACGGACTTGTGTGTAGTGATAGCAATTTCTGCTCTCTCAGATAAACATCCCACACATGTCCAGAGCAAAGGAACAGACCAGCCCACAGTATATAGTATATATATATATTTTCTCCTCCATTTTATTTTGCCTTTATCTGTCTCACTGCTGCTGTTGTAAACCCAGTAATATAGTGGTGGCTTTTTCTCTCCCTGTCACTGTAACCTCTACCTGTGTGTTTGTGGGGCTTTTCAACCTGACACTTCCTATAGTCAGCAGAGCCTTAACAGACTGAAATAGACAACCCCTTTTAAACTTTGTGTTTAAGTCTAATTAACGTCTTAATGACTACTCTCAGCAGATTTAGCTGGGGTAATCTTTACCCTCGATCCAACTGGGTAGAAAGGAGTTATATTACTGCTGTAGTTAGGAGAATGTTGCACTTCCAAACACCTCCTGCATCCATGTGGAATGCCAAATTTGGCAAGAATGAGTTTCGACTGGACTATCTACTTTTAGGTTAGTGACACACATCTGCCTTAGTGCAGTTTTGATGAGGTCATCAGGATCCACCATGGGATCCTCTGTGTTTCCAAACGTTGAGAGGTTGTCTACTTTCACCCGGTTAAAGCTGCGTTGCCACTGTGTTGTCATGCCAACCCCCCTGGCCGGCTGTGCAGCAGGATCTGTGTGTGCTCCTTCTGCTTGAGCTGCCACGCGCTTCCACTGCAATCTGAGAACAGAGTCACATGGCCTGCTTTGCTAATCCCCCTCGCTGCTGTCAATCATTCGGACTATAAAGTGAAAGACAACCAATCCGTCTTTTACATGTGGTTATGTATCGTTTATAAAGGGATGACAAGCACCCTTGTGTACTAGTGCTGGGCAAAATTGTGCTGCTGGGAATGAATTAGTGTTCAATCAGCGTTTACAGCTTGTTAAGGAACACATGCTCTGAGCAATCATTCCTTATGGTCAGGATGAATCTGTGTGTGATATTATTGAGATAAACACTACAGTTATCTTGTATTTTATCCTCTAACAACAGTGGCATTTAGTTCGTGTAGTGTACTGTATTATGAGCCTTACGTGTTTTTTTTTTATGTTTCTGTTGAAATCTGCAAGGTCAGCCAAACTTACACACCCAAAAGTTAGCAGAGGGAGAATTAATCTTTCAAAGAGCCGGAATTCCAATTTGTGCAAAGGTTGCATGGCCTTCTGAGATAAAAGCCCATGAAAACGCTCAATTTGAATACTAATTGTCTCTCCTTTGACTGACAGAGCAAAAGACATGCTGCTGTCACTGTCCTATTTCAAAAAGTTGCTTTAAATTTAAGACCGTGCCCTCCAGTGGTGTGCTGGTTAGGAAGGGAAATGTATAATAACAAGAAGAGTAGAAATAAGGAACATAAGCCTTTCAAAGAATGTCTCATCCTAAAGCATGCAATAGGTGCGTCATAAACCATAATGGCATCTCAAATTATGTCATAAATGTGTGTAATTCACATAAAAGAGATGATGTTCATCTAGGGGCCCGGGATACACTCCTAGTGCGTTCCTGTGACGCAAAGCAGCAGAGTTGAAAATGGGTTGCCCAGCACTAGCATCATTGAAATGCTAAAGAAAGCACAAGAAGCTACTAACTCCTAATGCTGCTCCGAAACTGGAGTGACCACTGTAATGTGCATCAAGAATGTGGTGTGTATATAAAGCTCAGATATCAGATATGAGAATGGATGGACTTCACAGAGTCATTCCGACAGTCTGGAGCACATTAGTTATGTCAAAGTTACACTGACTCACACGGATACCTAGCCTAAACAGTCACTTGACAGGGTGAGACAGAGTTGAGTCATCCTAACATATGTCGCTCAAATCTCCTTCATTCATCATGTTCAACCGTGTGGTCAGAGAATTTGAATAGGCTACATGCCATTCTCATGCCTGATACCTCAGTCTGATGATGTACTAATATGGAGAGAGAAATCAGACCAGTGTCTGTTATAAGCTGCATGAATTCAAATAACAGGGTTGCGTTATTTGTTTGGGGTATTCTTTCTTCCTGACATGTCATTGGCAAGCTAAGGTGCAAATGACCATTTCCTGCTGACTAACCAAAATGGAAAAACAAAAAAGCCCCAAAGCAAGAGTAGGTCCCCTGGGGTGGGGAAAATCCCCAGTCGTAGGCTGCGATGGATCACTGTTCTCTCTGTCCAAAGCAGACCCCGACGGTGGACATCCGTCCTCGCTCGGCCACGGCCATCCAGATGAACAACGCCACGCACATGCAGGAGGGCGACGAGGAGTACGGCTACGAATGCCTGGACGGAAAGGACTGCACCAGCTTCTTCTGCTGTTTCGAGGACTGCCGTTCCGGGGCGTGGCGACACGGGCGGTTGCACATCCGCGTGGCCAAGATAGACTCGTACGCACGCATCTTCTTCCCCACCGCGTTCGGTCTCTTCAACCTGGTATACTGGGTCTCCTATCTCTATCTTTAGGTCCAGGGGTGTAGCCAGCCTTAGAACATACCATACATACACTTTGCTCCAGCAAGACAGTTCATGAGAAAGGGGGGGGGGGCCACTGAGTTTTTGTCCGTTCTTTCTTTGATTTTTGATATCATCGTTTAGTTACTATGTTTTCTCTGAATCATCTGTTCCTGGGGATGAAGCAAAAGTTGTAGCAAAACCAACCAAGGCATGATGGGGTCTGGAGTTTGATAGTGTAAAACATAATTCTGCTTGGGGTAAGCAAGACTCTGAGTTCAGTTTTTCTGCATGACTGTAGTTCCCAGATTCCTTATGCATTGTCATGGTTTCTTCAATTCACCAAGATATTATAATTTGTCCACTTCGAACCTTCATTGCTTAGTTTTTGTTTTTGTATTACATTTTTTGCATGGAAAGTGACTTCATTCCTAAAGCTCTGAAAACAGGTGTTTTCTGAGGATGCGTGTGCTTATTGGATGAGAAATGGTCACTTCCGGATTTTTCTTTATCTTTTGTTCCCATATTTGACAGTACTAGTTATTGCTCTCAATTCTAATTTATGGCTGTATTATGTTAACCCATTACATACCAGGATAGAACATGACAAAAAATCGAATGCACTTTAACAGATATATTTTAAACAGTAAATATGATTTTTGACGTTTACTCATTAAGTTTGCTTCAACTATATGATTAGCACACTTAAAAATAATTATATTTCACGTGTGGTCAGAGCGATGGAAAGTTTGGTTTATGTTTAATGGTCAACTGTACAAACATTGTATATATTTTATTATTATGTAGTGGTTTATATTTATTGCATGCACCTTTCAGGCCAAAAATTGACCAATGTGTTAAGGTCTTCTACCGTTGGCTATGGATACAAAATGAGCACTGTTGGTCATGACTCCAGATTAAATTGTAAATTTTTTAGGGAAAGTAGAAAATGAGATGATCCAAATGCTCTCAGCTTTTGTCTTATAAAGTTGAGCATTATCTCTACATATGTATGTGAGATGATAGTTACCACACTTTTACATAGTTTCATTTTAATGAATATTATGATCTAATAGACTGCACTGAGAACATCAGATTTTTTTTAAACCATCTTGCTATATTGGCAACCATCTCCACAAGGCACAACAGATGTTCAGATTTTTAGTACTGATGGCATGGGGAAAATACCAACATTGTTTTTTGTTTGTTTGTAACAGCTATCCGTCCCCCTGTTTAATTTGATCAAAGGGATTTTTTTAATCAAATAGATTAGTAAAACATAATTGCTTGTTTCTCTCACCTAACCTATTTGCCCCCAGTAGAAGAGGACACACAGTCCAGTCGTTATATCGATGCCTATATCATTTAGGCTTTCGTGGATGTCAAATGTAACCCAGGATCAATTAGACCGTCATGGTCATCCTTACATCATCAAAAAACGGCAACCTTTTCACACACTTCCTTTCTCCCGCATTAGTAATCCATCTACAACAGGAATATTGATGCACTCGGCCTCGTCAGTGAGATGAAAGCATCTGCTTGTAACCAGACCAGATGCACAAGCCTTACTTCTTAGAGAATCACTGTGGAAACGGAAGTGATCTGATCAGGAAAGGGGTCCAGGCTCCAATTTTAGGAATCTTGCTTTGCATTTGATATGCATCATTGCAATATAGTTATATCTTCAACAATTTGAATGTCAACGTAAAGTACAGTGCAGACCAAAATACAGCCTCCTACTCAAAACAAAATTAAGGAGATGTAAAACATGCACCAAGACTACATTATGTACATATATCACAAATGAAAAGCAGCAGGTATACATTTCATGATAGTTTAAGACACATATTGGTCAATAATTATAATTTCACATTTCATGTGGGATATTGTTTGTTTTTCTATTAAGTATTTCCCTGGTTAGGAGGATACTAAGAACAAGAGATGGAGAATGTCTTGTGTGAGCAAACTGATAAACACTTTTGTTCTACGTGTAGTGAGTATGTTTATCTTGTTAATCTTGTGTTTACTATGTTGTGGTCTACATACAGTAGTATCTTATGGCCTATTCAACTCGTTGATTGAATGAATGGCTACAAAAGTAGGTAGCAGAAAGTACCTGCAAAGCCTTTAGTGACACATTACTTTCAGAGATCCTACTGTGATGTTAAGCTAACTGTACCTGAGACACCGAACATATCGGCTCATCTGAGTGAATTTGCCATCCTCAATGCATCTGGTGTTTCTTATAGGGTTGAAAGAGTGAGGCCAGCAACCTGAAATGTGCCAGGCCATGGTCAGTGTTGACAGTGAGTCATATTCAGGTCTCTTAGCTCTGTGAGCTGCAGTACCTTAGCTAAAGCTCATTTCCTATGTTGTATTCAGTTGTACTCTTAATTGTATTCTATTTATGGCTTATGTCGAAAAGCTGTCGCTCGGTACCTAGTCTTGTCTTAAGTGTGTATGTATTTATATTACATTTATTTTGTATTCATTTAGGTATTTATTTATTTATTTGTTAATTTATTCTTTTCTAGAACCTTGGGAAATACATGGGTCGATAGTTTATTGGTTTGCATTACTGTATAGTAGTGTAGGAGAATGTACGGTGTGGAAAATAACTTTAAGTGCCAAACTTAACACACGTTTGAATACAGCATATCCTTTTGGAGACAAGTTAGGTGTTCTTTATGTATTTCTATTTAATTTATTGTTTGGGTGGTGATGGAAGTTAATAGAGGAAAGGTACTTTGTGGGATTACAGAGCATACAGTCTCCAACTATTCAAGCACTCATCACACAGATAAATCACCTGAATATATGTAACATGCAGATAAATATCAAAGCACAGGTTCACTACCGTAACCAGTGAAGAATGAATAGGCATATCCATAGGCATATCTAAGTATCATTATGTGTTTTGTTGAGCACAGTATGGTGATTAAACTACATTTTAACTTGGTTTATAAAGCCCCAACAACAACCAGTCATCCAAGCTAGAACGCCCATTCAGTATTATTGATTGTGTTGGATTTACATCAGATTTACATTACTAATGTCTCTTTACCTGGTTTTCATGAAGATGCAAACGTTGTATATTCCCTAGAATTGAAACATACATGTCATGTCACACGACACACATGTCACACACACGTCATACGTGATGGCCTACTGATAGAACCTAGAGCTCACAGAGAGTTCTGGAACGTTAGGATGGTGTTGGTAATCCGAATGTCTTGGTTTGATTTTTATTAATTTTACTTGGTCCCTGCTTTTGCCCATAGCTGCATCTTGTGCACTTCATCCAGTTTTAGATTTCATTATTTTACTTGGAGGGAAATACAAAATAAGTACTATGTGAAGAGCACATGTAAATAATTTCTATTGTTATATATTTTGTCAGGCTGGAGAAAAAAGACAATATATCACACCGTCATTGCAGTACTGGGTAACAGGCATCCAAAAGAAAAATACATCCAATCTGAACTCCATTATAATGTTAATTGTTTGCCATCTATGTATATTTCTTGAGTATTGTACAAAAGGGACACTGTTAGGGTCTGCATAATATACTATATGTACTGAAAAAATATCCTTTTCATGAGGGAATTGCACACAGCTGTGGAATTTTACAATAAAATGATTGCATTCATCAGGGTGTGTGGTTTGTATTCCTTAAGTGATGTACATAGGTCAACATAAGGCATTAGGCAGTTTTACATCCAAATATGACACAGAGTTTCAACTAGCTTGAGATGGGTTTGGATTTGAAACCAACTCTGAATTGGAGGTGCTCCAAGTCTACCAGAACTTTAACAAACAACAGATGACACAGCATATTGTGAGTCATGTGAGGTCGCTCTTTGTGGTGTGGTTGATTGGTCAGTGATGAGGACAGGGTAGTTTGATGTGTTCCAAGAAACAGGGCTGTCTGACATGAACCCCTGCCCTGGCACCTGGCCCTCCCCTGAGTGAAGTCACAGCTGCTTGGAGATGGCACTCAATCCCCCTGGTTATTACACAATGAATGAGCCATTAAAGTAGCCTTTCATCTGTTCTGCTCGAGGACCCTGGAGCCACGGTATCAGGACCCCTTGTAAATAATGCATCTCCTACTGTTTATGCTGTAACTGCACTCCTCAAATACTATCATAGAAATCACTCCAGTCGGAATCATGTCATGTGCATCCAACACAAGGTGAGTGAGTTGGGAGTAGGAGAACTCTCTTTGAATACAAGTAATACCTGAGCCAACTGTCCATTAGGAATTTGGTCCCAACCCAAAAATATAGGTGGCCTAGCAAACTGTATGACAGAGAATCTCTTTTTATTGTATTGTTTTTCATCGTATACAATATCTAAGGAGAGCACAACTAAATCCCTGGCCAGTATTAGAGTTATCATAATAGTTACTAATTGTACTCTATACTAGTATAGAGTGCAATTCAAATCATTAACCTTTATAAGGTAGATAAACTATCTCATGATGCAATGTTCGAAAACCTATTGGTTTTGATGATTGAATTTTCCTGTACTTCAGGAGTACTGACTGAATTTTGAAGTGTTTGACCAGCAAGGGACATGACTTGTCACACTTAACAAACCTGTGTGTGTGTGCATGTGTAGGCTATGTGTGTGTGTTTTTTGCTTACAGTGGTTAACCCAGAATGATTTAGCTGTAGCAAGAGGGTCTACAATAAACTGTCCTCACTCACACAGTAACACCATCACATACAGCTTGGATTTGAGCTAGAAAAAGAAAGGTATGAAACAAAGCAGAAAGATGACGACTGCTACACACACTCACTCACTCACACACACACACACAAGCCCTCACGACATGCACACTCAATCCATGAACACACACACGTTTGGTCATTTCATCATTTGAATCAGTGCTCGACTTTAGCTTTAGTGTACTACTTCAGTTTTCCTGTATTACTTTAGTGAATCTCTCCACTGCATTCATGTTCCACATCCACACCATCCCCACCCATCACACACACACATCAACCAAATCTCATAATAAACTTTAATTTCCAAGCCTTCAAAAGGCCAGCGTGAACAAATAGAGGGATTGAAGAGAGGAAAGGACAATTTAGGAGAGATTTGAGCTTTGACTTGAGTAATTAGCCAGGACTAAAAGCCTCTAGAGATCACTGACATTAAAAGCTATTAATTTGGCATCAGGCTTTTCTCTTACTCCTTACTTAGTCTCCTTCATTCGGATAAGCTTTAATTTCTCTTGGCCGATTAACGATCCAGTTGATAAATGGCAAAATTACACATCCATACATCAAACGTTTCCTACGTGGTGATGATGGATGGGTATTCTCGCACAGTTGACTTGCTGTGATGCATCACTGTTAAAGTTAGTCAGTCTGTACCGCACGGAGGAGTTTTATTCCGGCGACAAAGTTTCGATCAGACCTCTGCTTCTCTGAGGAATCCACCCCACCTTTACATCGCGAACCGTGGAGCACTCGCCACATGCCCCTTCGGTTTCTTTGCCTGAATTCGCATTTTTTTGTCAGCAAACAAATTGAGGAGTTCAAAGAGAAACCCTGTGGTGCTCTCCAGTTTAAAAGGCTTTCATTTTTCAGATACTAATTGAACCTCTGGCGACTTTCAGGTTTGGGGAAAAACAAAATGTGTTGATGTTGGAGATAAGGCCGGTGCACCAGCTCATCTTGCAGTCAATATGCTACGATGACTTCGGTGGGAGATCTTATCTAACACGCATTATGGATGCAATGTGTGTGTGTGTTGGAGCATGTTTGTGGTGGGGGGATGGGCACCTGGGATGTGTCATACAGTGTCAGAGCCGTCAACATCTGTAGTGCTTTTAACATTGATGTATTTTTAGTCTGACCCAAATCCACACAGTAGAATTCTCTTCTAATGGTCCAGCCTTCATGTTATACCTCTCCAGCAAGATACGGTTCTCAGCCTTCAACATAACACCCCATGGGCCTGCAACGGTTCAATAAATCTTGTATGTTCCTTTGGGTGTTTCGGTGAATTCACTTTCTCACTTTTATCTGACCTTGTCAGTGCCCAGTGAATACAGTCTTATTTCAGAACGGGTTCTTGTTAACATGTTTTTTACCACTCATTTTAAAATCATTTTACTGTACTTTATCCATATTGATCCTCGTCCAGGGAGAGTGGTCCCGCTTCAGAACGATCGGCTAGGTTTTACACTCAAGCTTGTGTTAAAGACAAAGTGTCGAGATGCAAGTGGATGCAGACGTCATTTTACGTGTTAATGGCCCTTAAAGCAGCTTTAAAGAAATGCTGCATACGCTCTGCTCTGATTTAAATACCACATGACTGCCTCTGCTTCTGACCTAGATTATCCCCCTCTTCTTCTCTGGTAGCAGAAGGAAAGCCTCCATTGATAGTCTGGTGAAGTCCTGCTTAATCTGTATCCAGTGCTCACACCAGTCTGGTAGTTTCCCTGGCAACATCAATACATGATCTGCTACAGCGGACGCAGGAACAATCTCGTTGGTATTGATGGCATGAACTCAAGTCTTATTTCTCAACGTTTGTACAAAGGGTGACAGCCAAAACTATCTCTCCCTCCCCCCATGGCAGAATCATTTTCCTGATCTCGAGTTAGTCACCTTGAGCCAGAAGAGATACATCTGGGCTATTACATGGCTAGCACTTAGCTGTGAGAAATGTGCACGCCTCGATTGAGCTGGCTGTCAGCGTCAGCGCGATCTACTTCTGTTGATCTGCCTGCCTTTCAAACGTTTGGTGCGTTGTTTTTGGGAAAAGGGACATTCGTCATTTGAACAGGAACAGCTGATGAGGAATTTGTCCTCATCAGACTGAATGCATGGAGAGCTCAACCAAAGCCCTGCCTACCAAGCATCAGGTGTAGCTTGTTATGGAGAGACACAGGGGAGAGCCTGGGAGGCGGGCAGGCAGGCAGGCAGACTTTCCACCTCGTTTGGTTTGCAGTTGGGATGCCACACGTGAACATTTGGATAATTACATAAGTCAGTTGACTTGTGATGACGTATTGGCGTGTTCAATTGCTCGTCCATCTGCTATGCTGATGATCAAAGTATTTGTCAACACTGTGGGATCTAAGGTAACAATAACACCCCAAAACACAGCACAAACAGTTGACAGAATGGGTTCCGTGTCTTCAGGTGCGGGACAGTGTCTTTTCAATGTGTGAAACCATATGGGACATGGGTTGCGCTATTTATTATTAGATGCCACAACCGTAAGTAAGGCACATTATCACAAGGGTAGTTTCAGAGGTTATGGTTTAACTTTGAAAGTGTGATGGTGCCAGAACTTCCTCGGGGGGAAAATCTGATCTTGTCGTCGCCCCTGACATGAAGTGGCTGTGATGCATTTGATCTGTCGGGTGATTAGTATGCAACCCCCACAGGGATGGCCCCGGGTATGCAAATTATTTCATCTTTAATCTCTCAGACAGACTGTTGTGTGTTCCTAAAGCATGACTAAACCGATGAAATGTACATCTTCCCTGGTGCTACACAGTCAGGCATGGGCCTCAGCCTGTACATCTTCCCTGGTGCTATACACTCAGTTATGGGTCTCAGCCTGTACATCTTCCCTGGTGCTATACACTCAGTTATGGGTCTCAGCCTGTACATCTTCCCTGGTGCTATACACTCAGTTATGGGTCTCAGCCTGTACATCTTCCCTGGTGCTACACAGTCAGGAATGGGTCTCAGCCTGTACATCTTCCCTGGTGCTACACAGTCAGGCATGGGCCTCAGCCTGTACATCTTCCCTGGTGCTACACAGTCAGGAATGGGCCTCAGCCTGTACATCTTCCCTGGTGCTATACACTCAGTTATGGGTCTCAGCCTGTACATCTTCCCTGGTGCTACATAGTCAGACATGGGACTCAGCCTGTACATCTTCCCTGGTGCTATACACTCAGTTATGGGTCTCAGCCTGTACATCTTCCCTGGTGCTACACAGTCAGACATGGGCCTCAGCCTGTACATCTTCCCTGGTGCTACATAGTCAGACATGGGCCTCAGCCTGTACATCTTCCCTGGTGCTACATAGTCAGATATGGGCCTCAGCCTGTACATCTTCCCTGGTGCTACACAGTCAGGAATGGGTCTCTCTCTGGTCTTTTCCTATCTGCGTGGGACAACTTGTGTTCCTGTTATTTATTACTTATGAAATCAGAATCTCACAACCAGGGTCTGGTCCCTGATATCATTTTACGCTTGGCTTAGGACGACTGTTAAAGATAATCACGAGGTTTGATAAGGTAAGCCGACACAAATACCGACCCATTCACAGGTTGGGCTTCCAGAGGAACCGCAGCAACGAGCTTTGGCAAGATTGATGAAGCGTGAGGCCAGGAGTGACAGAGTACTTTATACCTTCAAGCAAGGCAGACATGACATGGCCACGCACCATGGAGGGAAATCAAATCGACAGCGTGTGACATCAGGCAATACCGTGGCGTACTCATAGCCATGCACTGGGAATCCTAAGCCTTCTTAAGGTTCTTGACGTGGTGTTGTCCAGTGTCATTATAAGCAGATCAATACAATAGGAAAGTCCCTCATAGTGAGTATACTGTATGCTAAGCAGCTACGGTAAATGATGTAAAGCACGGTGTAGGAAGCAAAGCAAACACAGGTCGAACAACAGATATACTTGCTAGCTATTCTTGGCCAATAGAATAGTATGGAACAATATATATGTTGTGTACACCATGATGGCCTCTAGAGTATAAACTTCATTTATGTTTTATAAACCTGTGAACAGAAATAGACAGCACAGATTATGAATAGCCTTCTTATAAAAACTTCTGAATGTCACGAGGTGTATAGAAGTTTTGAAATTTAACACCGTGAAATTGCATCTCTCACTCTTTTCTTGGAATGTCAAAACATTTGTAAATGCGAGTGTGTAAATGTTTGTTTTATTCATTGAGGTAAATAAGATGAAAGGGTTGTGATACTGTACTTTGATGGTGTTGGATTGGTTGAGGTTGAAAAGCATTGTCACTGGGTTGTCCTCACTCCCATCAACTGTCACTCTCTTCTATCTTTGATCCTTCACTAACTCATAATGTGTACGGTGAGGAGACAGACTGTGAAATTCAAATCAACTAGTGTGCCCCTAAGTTTTTACATTTTTGCCAAGCTATTTGTACAGGACAGAATGAGGCAAGTACTATGTAATATAATACTATTACTATATTATATGCTCAGACTGGGCCTCCCTGCTTAGGTTGCTGCCCCCGTGACCCGACCCCCGGAAAAGCGGCAGATGATGGATGGATATTATATGCTACTGTATTTAATTTGAAGTGATACAGTGATGATCACATGAAAGCAATTATTATTTCAAATATTGACTTTTGTTTTAGATAAAACATACCAGACATGGGTCAGTGTCACAGGATGAGTAATTCACCCAAGGACATTTCATCTGAGTTGATGACAGAACTCTTCCATGCGGGTGACTCATAATTCAAGAAACCAAATGAAGTTCCACATATTCGTTTATTGTGCAATTTCCCCAGAGGATTAATAAAGAACTATTTCACTGCACTTACTATACAGTACTGCACAGGAGTACACTATACAGTCATCTATTATACTTTACTCTTCTCTATTCCATAATTTCTCTCATTTCCATCCTGCACACACAAACAACACACACACAACTACACACATACCCATACTCTGTCCTACCTCACCCCACCTTGGGCTAGTGACCACCCCAATCTGTCAGTCAGAGTGGCCGGGTCCAAACCCTGGTTGTGGAACTCCCAGCTGACCGATAGGCTGCTCACACCCCAGTCCTGTCAGATGTCGGGCCACAGTACCTCCGAACAGAGGGGTCTGGACCTGGCATGGCTCCAAAGTGTACCGACATAACGCTCAGAGTTTCCTGCGACTGTCCTCCAGGGAGTTGCACCGTTGTTCAAATGTGCCGGTTGTCCACAGTACTGGCCGCTGCCCTGGCTGCTAACCTGCACTGCTTGAAGGCCCCCATAGGCCTTGTCACTCAAGCGTCAAGTCTGTTTGGTTGTGCTGGGCTGAAACTTTCCCCTGGGGATAGGACCCATGGTTGGGTGCTTGCGTGTCTCCTCCACTGCCCGTCCACAACCCTCACCCCCACCACCACCACACACCCACACACACATGCATGCACACACGCACACAGTCACACATATATATACACACCATGGGCCCCCTGAGTCATCCAGCTGACAGCTGAGTCACTTCTGCAGGGTCTAAATGGTCTCTGAGGAAGGGAGGGGTCTTTGTGTGTGTGGGTGCGTGTGTGTGTGACACCAATATTCCTGCACCCAATAAAACCTTTCTTTGGTACTTTACATCTATTTTCATCTCATTTACTCCCTGAAAGCCTACAATTCCTACAGTATTAGCAATGATCCACAGTAGCTCCAGTGGGTTGTGTTCCTGAACCTCTGCGTTTCCCTGGAGAATGAAAGTGACTAAGTGTTTCTTTCAGCAGTGGGGGTAGGATGGGACTGCTGGCTGGCACTTACGCAAGGCCGTTCTTCCAGATGTCTCCCCCTTCTCTGTCTTTGTCAGGGCAAATACCAGACTGGCTCAGTTCTGGAAGACAAACAAACGATCTGTGAGTGTTACTTTAGATTGGATGTCGCTGTTTTGTTTTCCTAGGTAATGATTGGCTTGCTTTCTTAAATGTGTGTGTACCGTATGGTGCATACTGCATGTGTGCGTGAGGGAGGGAGTGTCTGTATGTATGTGTATGTGTGTGTGTGTGTGTGTGTGTGTGTGTGTGTGTGTGTGTGTTTATGTGCCTGTGACCTGAGCTTTTTGTCATGAGGGAAGCTAAGCAGGTCATGAGTTGTGTCTCCCAAGTGACATGACTCAAAACCATTGTCTAACAGTAAACAGAGATGAGCGATGGGGATGTTAATTTGCCATAAACATTAGATATCATTGTCAAGCTCTATTATAGGAACACACCATCATTGGAATGACGTTAAGGGATGTCGAAAGAGAAATGTATTCCATCGACCAAAGGTCATAGGTGTCAAGACACATGTATTCTGTCCACGTCACTTTTGATCAAATAATATCCCACTCGATGATGTGAGGTTTATATTTATTGAATCAACCTTCATTGTGTTGACATTGATTCTCCTTTTTGATTTGATTTCCTTTGATTCTGCACTTGATGATCCAAGCTGAAAAGACAGCGACCTTCGAAGTCTCCTTACAAAACATATATGAGCGTTACGCCATAACTCAACTAAAGTTGCGTCATTTTTTCACTTGATAACTTTACACTGAATGTCAAACCATGTTTGAAGTGTACGTTTTAAACATCACCCCCCCCCCAAAAGAAATGAACCACTGCCAGTTTCATAATATAGAAAACAGAGACTAATTTAAAACGGTTGTCTGTGAGACGTCGTAATTCAGTTACTTGCATCAGATCACTGCCCTTTTTCCTGTTTATGGTCCCTGTGAAATGGTATGGATTGACTGGAGCACATAAACAAAACCAAGCGGTGGAAGCTCTGTATCCTGACCTATCTGCACAGCTGTCTCATTCATACTGCATCTCTGTCTGATTTGGACCAATGATTGCTTACAGCTGCTTGACGCTCAGGGATGTCTGCACGCCTGTGTGGTTTAATGCAGATGTACTCAGCCACCCGACAGTGGACGGGAGTCTGAGAGGAAGTAATCGTAATTCAACATGATACAGCTTGATGTATAAATGTTTGATGCCACCTTTACCCCTCCAGACATGAACCTTTAGATCTGCTTTTATGGGCTCCCCACTCACAAAGGCCAAGACAAGGAAACTTTCACCCAAGCAATGAAATAAAGGTACAAAAACTGTTTTTTTTTACTTCTTCCGAGACATAAACCACAGCGGAAGAAGAGAGTGTTGAAACTTTTAGCGAGCCAGCTGTTCATGCATGGTTTAGTCACTCACAACTCAACAGCAACACCCTTTTGCAACTCAAATTTGCATTGCAAAGCACAACTGACACACTACATATTTTAGTCAACAGATTGTAAGCTGGATGTTTTTGTATTCCAATGTACAAACAAGGCTTTCTGCACAGTAGTTCAAAGGTGAACCTTCCTTTTGAAAGGTCCGTATACAACTCCCTTTGTACCACCTGCAAATGCAGGTATAAACGTAAAGGTAATTAACCTTTGGCAGCGCACCACAATATCAGGTCCAATATGACCTACTTTGTTTACTAGTTTGTGTGTCTACTCGCTTTATCTTCTTGTTCGACATCATGAGGTAAGGGCAGTGAGATCTATATACTGTGTTTGTGATCTTATTTGGGAGCGGTGAAAGAACCTTGGCCATGACACCACTATGATGGAAAGCTTACTGGAGCGTTAAGGTGCTTCTTTTTCTGTCTGTCTCTCCCCCTCTTTCACTCTCTCACCCCCTCTCTTGGCCTCTGCTTCTCTCTCTATCTTTCTCACTCTCTTGCTCTCTCTTTCTTGCTCCCTCCCCCTCTCTCTTTCTCTCTCTCCTTGTGTTCCTCTCTTTCTTTCTCCATCTCATTTCGCTCTCTTTAACGCTCTCTCTCTTTCTCTTTCCTCTACTTCCGTTGTTTTCTTCTTCCCATGAGCATGTGCTGCTGCTTTCTCATGCCTTTCCCCTGGCCCTCGGGTGTGGGGCTGATTGACACCGAAGAGTGAAGAGCACATTTTAATCTTCTCAGCATTGTCCTCCACCTTTGTCTGGCCCACTTAACCTCTCTCTGTGAGTCTAAAAGGAATGGATATTTTTTTTTCTCTTTTTTTGTTGAGTATGTTAACGGTTCTTTCAGTCTGCAAGGTTGTATCTCTGAAGCTGTCCTTTCGGTCTCCTGTAACAAAACAGGATCAGCTCAAAGCCTACTAGATGTATTCTCTTCCGGTGGGTTATCGTGAGGAAATTTGTCTGGATGCACTTGTATGTCCCTGAGTGTGTCTCTGGCTACACACATTTAAGTATTTTATCAATAGTCGTGGAGAAGAATATCCGAGAATATTTCTCCCCCTCAACAGCACCCAAGACAGCCAACTATGCCTGTTTTCTCTAAACCTTTAAATCTTAGCATCTAAGCCATTCGTGCCCGTTGTGTAAATGACTGCTAAGAGGCACTTGATCCTCCTTATTTTACCCAATTCCAGTCTTGAAGTTAAGTAAAAAGTGAATGGGGAGGAGAAGGAGATGGGTGGCCTATTTTGTTTCCTTAGACAAATCCCAGAAGCCTTTGTCTGCACTGGGAGCGTGATTGATGTGTAAGAAAGCCAGACAGTGATTAAAGAACTATGGACTCCTTCTTCTCTCTCTGTCTCGCTCTCTCTCCTTCCCTCTTCAGAACTTTATTTTGATGATATGCATTCACTTACATAGGGACAGAGAGGAATACTCAATTGTTTCGTTATTTTCTCCCTCCTTCGAAAAGCAAACAACATCAGATGCTCCATTAAGTTTGTGTGTAAGTGAGTTTGAAGGTCTTTCCCTGTGGTGAATACTAAGATGGCTGCCTCTAATTGATTCGCAACGTTCTCCAGCGGCTGATGAACCATCCAGGTTGGTGTTTAACCTACACTGACTCCGTTTGTTATCTCAGTAATCTAAGGTCTGCAATAAAAAATACAGACTACAATCACCTTTGTCTTTGACATAGTTTATGCCTAATTAAGCCCAAGATTAACTAAATGTGTTCAGGCTACTGCAAGTAAGCTTCCTAGCATAGGCCTACTGCGCATCTGGCAGCATTATCGATTCAGACCTCTTTTCTCTCCAGCTTTCATCCATGTTCTTCTCCAGTCCTTCTCATTATATAATCCTCACCTGTTCTACGTAACTTGTCCTAATGTAGCCCTTTTGCTTTTTGATATTTAATTACATCTGGTTTTATTCTGTCTCTGTCTGATGCCTTGGCTGCAGTTCAGACAAAGTGATGTGAAATAGGAAGGTGTATTCACCTTCAGCCTTGTAGCTAGGGCTAGTCACCCTGTGGGACTGTCAGCTGACCCTGATCGCGGCAGATAGCGCTAGCCTGTCTGAATACTAATTTGTTTGCTTGACTGTCAGAGTGGCGCCCAGCTGCTAATATGTGGGAGCTAGGTAGCAGCAGAACGATTCATAATTCAGCCCGTGTCGTATGCCCAGAGGCAAGATGTGCAACCAGAAGAATGATAATTAGCCAAGGTCAGCCATCGTCAGATTCTGATGATCCAAGAAGGAAGAGGGGCCGCTATTAATACGAGTCGAGGAGAAACAAAACATATCATTGGCTCAACATGCTTGTTTATAGATTCTTCTTCTGAAATGCATTGCCGCTGAACAGTCTGGTCCCTTTGCATGTTGTGCTGAATAACAATTCTCCAGGAAAAGCCTCACTCTGCCAACAAAATGAGGGTGAGGGAATCATTTGAAATGGCTCTGCCGGAACATTCAAGCATGTCTGTTTGGATGGTTTTCACACAGAAGGACAATGTTTTATAGACGGTGGACCACATGAAGGATCCTGTTACAAGGCTAAGCTCCCTGAATCTGGATTTCTAACCATAATCAGCTGTATTATGTAGGTGGCAAAGCTAGTAACGTCATCACTTTTCTGTACATCATGAACATGAACAACATCAAGGAAATGCAACAAGCCAACACTGTCATCATCCCAGAGTGTTAGTACTGAACTATTCAGCGCCTCAGAGAGACTGCTTCTTTGATACCTCTTTCGTACAAAAAGGTTTTCATTATGAGAACATTGGCCTGACATGAGGTATACTCATGTCAGGCCAGAACACTGTAGATTGTAACTACAGTACTACAAACACACACATTTAAAAATGTGTACATATTCGTGTCAGCTAAGATTCTCTGGTTAGGTTAGGAGTAGGCATTACGTTTGCATGCTTAGGGTTTGGTGTTATACTTGTGTGTTTAGGGTTACGTTTTGGTGCTACACTTGTATGCTTAGGGATGGTGATAGCTCAGGATAGGTTTACTCCAACTACAAGCATTACTACGGCAAAAATGTTGTACGCTCCATGGCAATATCAAACGTGAGCATGCTTACACAGTCCTCCACACCCAGTGTATATTTTCCATTACACACACTTCATTACATCAACTCCAAAGATACACTTTTTGGTTTGACATGCATGTGACACGATGCCTGCATTTGAAGTGCTTCCATGGAGCACTTTCAAAACAGAAAGCAGACTGAGGGCGAGTGGAATGCACCAGTATTGGCCCACAGCAGGGTGGAAGCAGAGCAAGGCTGTCTTCGGTGGGAGTGACGGGATCTGCGCTCCGCCCTACAGATGGGTAGGTGGGTTTATCCGCTGGGCAGGAAGAACAGAGGGGGAAGTTCAATCGCGTCACAGAGATCAAAGATGGGCCCCGTTAACGAGCTGCCTGCTGCCTCCACTGCTGACCTAGCTAAAAGTTCCTCGTGGCCAAGATAGATGGCCTTATTTATCTATCCTGGACCAGAGGGCAGGCATGTTAGCAAACAGGACATCAATGGTGGAGCTAACGGTGCATTCAGCTATGGCGTCTCAATATCACAAGCAATTGACTTTTAGCGTCTCCAAACCACAACAGACAAGGGTAACGTGCCCCAGTTTTCAAGTTGCCTTCGAGGAGACTGTTTTCAGAACCCTGAAACTGCACTTGCATGTGAAGTCATATTATTAATAGAGCATGTAATGCAAAATTAATTAAATGGATGGAAATTCAATAACAAGTAACAGTTTGACATCCCAAAATGTGATTAGGGGATTTTGATGTGCCAAATAAACAATAGCTGGAATGAAATGTTTCAGGCCATATTCATCCTTCAGTTCCATTATTTGCATAAAGGATTTTTTTTTTGTCTGTTTTGATCACTGTCACCTTACTATTCATTAATTCTCAAAATAAAGAGAAAATAATTGATGTCTTCTCATATATGTCTTGAAATAATACCAGCAGATATTCTGTACTGTGTATGAACAGCTTGTACATTTTACACTGGATGGAGCAAAACTACTCTGATTAGATGGAAATTCTCTATCAGATTCAACCGATCTATGAACTTGTAACTCATGTTCCGTTAGAGAGAAAGGGCTTGTATTCCCTAACCACACGCCCAAATAATTGAACTGTTTTCATATTACACAAATGGCCATTGATTTTGGAAAGGATCAGATAAACATTGAATAATTAATAAGAGTGAGGGGGGAGCTCCAACTCTCCACGAGTACCATGGGGCCGTATCTGATATCAACAGAGGGGACACTATTGAACACAGGATTGGCCTCTAGGCCAGTTTATTCACTGGGGATTGGAAACATTTATTGCATTTGTTGTGCGGCATTGTATTTTTCTGAGTGACAT